>NC_044207.1:4665649-4968237 GCF_900880675.1 Sparus aurata | reverse complement strand
ATTTCTGTCCAGGGTTCTATGGTTGCCAACTTTTCCCTCAGAACCACAGCATTACACCACATCATCAAAAACAATTACAGACATACACAACAACAACGCCCTACATTACAAAACCACAGAGTCATAGCCGCACACCGTAGGAACTGCAGCCTCCATGACATTCTGGTCCACTCCAAATTCACGGCCAACAGCAGGACACAACCCACACTACATCAGAACCTGTACCAGAACCCACATAGCAAAACCGGTCTCCCATCACTAGGCACCTACTCACTCACTTCACAAAACAGTCTATATCATCACCTGCACCACCTGTAATAACCACTACGTAGGAGAAACAGATAACACCATCCTCGCCAGACTCCAGAAGCACCTACGTAACATCAGGGAAGGTAGACTTTCTACACACCTGGTCAACCATTTCCAAACCCACTCTACCAATAACCTCATCATCACAGGAGTTGAAAACAATGACCGCTGGACCAACGGGCAGAGAAAAAGAGCAGAAAGAATTTGGATCCAGGGATTGGGCACCATCTTCCCCCACAACCTCAATGACCACTAGTGGCTTTACAAAACAAAAATCCTTCCCGCACCGGGTACCCCATCTCCTGCGGCCCCCGTAATCAACCCCATGGTGACGAATCGTCGTATCGTCCCTATCAATATATTTATGACTAATATTAAAGAAATGCTGTTTTTGTGTGCAGTGTTGTTCTATTACTCGTATACATTCCTGTTTCATTGTCTCACTAACCCTTCGCCTTGTTCATCTACGTATATATTTGTATATATAATTCTATGATATTTAAATGCCTGCCGGTCAACAACCCAGCACTTGATTTAATATACACACTCTACAAGATATGCATGCCCCCTCTTACATTTCTCTTATGATTGTGTATACATTGTTTTACCTTTTTATGCACTTATATTTATAAAACAAACCCTTATTTTACATATCTAGACGTGCCTTTGACTTTTATTGCACTTATCCTTATGACTTTTATGCACTTACCTTTCACTTTTTACCCTCGGGTTCTTATGCATCCTAGTGTGTTTTTTATTCATCCTAATGTGTTTTAAGTACTCTTTTTATGTGTCACCTCAACCATCTTAGCACTTATTCATTATTGGGTCAACTCATTGGTACCAGCACCCAGGCACTTATTTATCTCGTATCCTCCTTTCGTATGTCATTATCATTGAATATTAATATCTATTTATTATGCATGTATCAGGGGTCGGGCTTCGAGGGGGGGCTGGGAGGGCGGCACGACCCCGGCCCAGGAATTGAGGAAACCGGGCCCTCTACCACAGCTCAGGGGAGCTGGAGAAGGCTGGCTATCCCATTACTTGTCCCCAGAGGAGCCCTGAGTATGGGCGCAGTCTGCTTAATATCACCTGTCATGCAGATTCATACAGGGGTTATATAGGTTGCCCCAGTCAGCATTGAGTCATGGTTGCTAAAAACTTTACAAGACCGACTGACTTCAGTGATGTAGTAGCTGTAAAATATTGAATAAAATGTTGTGCTGCATGACTGGCTTTATTTTCACTCTCACATTAAACTTTGTGACGTGCAAATTTGGAAAGTGGATCGCCGTTATTGTCTCCAAGTGTATTTTGGGTAAAACTTGTCACCAACCGTCCACCAACGTCATCATCAGTCACTTGTCAACAGATTTTTACGGACTAAGTTAACATGAGTGGCACTTCATATAAACATAAAAGTGGGACGGCAAAGCGAAAAGAAAATGAAAAAAGAGAGCAAGAAAAAGCCAAGTTACAAAAACTGGACACATATTTTGTTCGTCTTCCTGGAGATGAACAAAACTTTTTTGTTGGCAGCGATTCAGGCCTGCCAAAACTGCCAGCACAGGCAGGGAGCCAGGCTAATTACAGGTAGCAATTCTAACAATCACTATACACACTGGCCCTCATTTATCAATCTTGCGTGAAAACGGGCGCAGATCTGAGCGCAGAATTGGTCGTACGACAGGACACACGCGTGATTTATGATACATTCGTAGCTGACCAATCGCAGCGTACGAATGATCGGGTCTTGATAAAGCGGCTGCTGAATTCGATCGTCATTAACATGTTACGCCCTTAAATGTTCCTAGTTCGGAGGCCTCGCCCACTGAGGTCAAACATGGAGAGAAGAAACACTGGCAAGAAAATAAACTCTTCCGAGATGGAGATTGGCATCCTGACATCCGAGGTGAGCAAAACAAAGATGTGCTTTTTGGCAGTCTGAAAAATGGAGCTCATAAAAACGCTGTATGGAAGAGAATAACTGAGGCTGTCAACAGCGTTGCCAGAGGAACGGACTCTGGCTGAGGTGACGCAGACGCACTTGCGTCAGAGCCAGAGCATAAAGGTAACTAACAACCCCCTTTTGCTTGCATTGTAAAATCTATCAAACGCTGACTGTTCACATTTCTTACACATAATTAGGCTTACACATGTTACATGGGTATACATTTTTATTGTATTTGTATTGTATCAGAGCCAGGCACCAGCATCATGTTGGCAAGGTCTCCTCCCCAGAGCGCGTGCCCTCTGGCCCTGGTGCTGCGCTCAGACCAAACATCATCACGGCAGAGGTCCTGGACAAACAAAGAGAAATATGCAGTTTATTGGCCTCAGTTGTCGGCACACTTGAGGCAATAAATAACACATTAAAAGAAATTAATGAAACTCTAAAAAAGCCTTAATAAAGTGTAAAAATGACTAAATGTTGTCCGTTTTCTGTGTTTATTATGCCTTTAGCCAATTCCACCAATACTTCACATTACTGATTAAATACTGCAGAGCATTTGCAAGAGTTTAAGGTAAACTTTACGTTTTAATGGCGATGAATGAGGTCCTGTCTCCTCCGTATAGCCCCCAGTGGAGGCTGTGCTGGCCACGGTTCCATGGGCATTGGCTCATCTGGCTGCGCGGCACATCAAAGGCTCCATTCACGAATGCGATGTTGTGCAAAACTTGACCTGCCACAATAATATTGCACACTTTCTTTGGGGTATACAGCAGCGTTCCCCCTGCTGGTCAGTGACAGAGCCACCTGCCCTTCAGCAACCCGAAGCAGCACTCCACTGTGACCCGTGTGCATGTGTGCACACTATTGAATCTGCGTTCCTGCTCTGTAGCGGGGTTTGCCAGCGGGGCTATTAGGTATTCCGTTAATAAGTTGTCATGTTAGGTTATTTAGCCTATCATATTTTATATAACAAAAAAGTGGTAGCCTATCAGTAAAAACGGCTTTTTAAAAAAATGTTTTTGTTTTATTCGTTTTAAGAATCCATTTTGATCTGATCTAAATATGTGACTGCTTATGCTTAATGACAGGTGAGGTTTGTTATTTTCAGACTCAGACAGATTTTGCTGCGCTGCACCGCAAATCCACAGACTAAGATTTGTGTACACGAGCTCAGACCTGACGTGAGATCTGATCATAGCTTCTGCTCATGTCCAAATTGATAAATGCCGAAGTTTGCGTGGAAATGGTCGTATGCAAGTTTTTCTGCTAAATGAGGGCCAATGTGTGAGTTAGTTGTAAACTGTTGGTGGTTGTAAATTGTAGTAGCCCAGCCGCTTAGCTTATATCCCCTTCTTAAGTAAATGCGGATGATGAAAACCCTCCTCTGGAATGTTTTCTGACTGATCTGGCCAATTTTGCTGAAAACATCCAGGACGCCAACATTAAAAGATACATCCTTAAGATGGGCCCATGCAGACCCAAAGGTCCATTTCCCACTGATAACGACAATCAGAGTTTTTCGGAAAGTTATTACACCTCTACCACTAAAGTTGGGATGAATACCTAAGTCACCAGATTCAAGATGAGATTATTTACATCCTGTCTCAACGTGTGAAAGCTGACATAATTAATGAAATAAACAAAGCCCTGTTTTATTCCATTATCATGGATACAACGCAAGATGTGTCAAAGATAGACCAGCTAAGCCAGGTGTACTGTTACGTAACTGTTGTTAAAAATGACATGGATGGTGCAACAGATATACAGATCAATTAAGTGTTTTTGGGTTTTGAAGCGACTGTGGGCTCATCAGTGTCAGAGCTTGAAAACCAATTCCTGGGCTCTATAGAGAAAAATGGAATAGATCTGTTATAATGCTGTGGACAGGGCTATGATGGGGCCACAAATATGAGTGGTGCGTATTCAGGTGTACAGGCAAGAATAACAGAGAGGGAGCCCCTTGCCCGTTATGTTCATTGCGCTGCTCATAACCTCAACCTTGCTCTCAACGACTCTGTTAAAAATGTCCCTGGAGTGAAGCAGTTCTATGACACTGTAGAGAACCTGTACAACTTTTTTGGTCACGGTATCACACGATGGGCGCTCCTCAGTGAGTTAATGACGCCAGAGAGCAGAACTGTCACATTAAAACACCTCTGTCCCACTCGCTGGTCATCTCGACATGATGCGCTTTTTGCATTAAGGCACAGATATGGAGACATTATAAAAGCCCTCGTCAAAATATCCCTGACCAGAGATTCTTGAGTGTATAAACGCTGCCTCACAGTTACTGCAAGCTAAGGACGCGGATATTCTGAAAGCCTCTACTCTTCTGCAAAACGCCATCAGTGTTTTGGTGAAGTTTCGGGAGCAATTTGATGAGGCCAAGTCTGCCGCTCTTGCTCTAGCTACTGTGACGGCCCAGGGCTGTCTGTGCTGTCTGTGTGTTTCCCTTCCCCCCTGCAGTAGCGGTAGTTTGAGGCGGAGCCTGGGATTCGGGAACACCTGCAGCCGTGATTCCTGGTCTATAAAAGATGGCTATCCAGTCTGCTCTGGCTCTCTCTCCTGACCACTAGCTGGAAGCTCGGCACGAGCCACTTTTGCTTTTCCTTTTATTTTGTGTTCTGGTTATGGTTCAGTTCGCACTTATTCCTTAATTTGTAAATAAAATTCACATGTTTATTATTGATTATCCGTTCTTCGTTTGGTTGTTTTGTTGTGGTCACCGAGCCGGACCATAACAATTGGGGGCTCGTCCGATTGTGGAATAATGTTGCTTCTGTGGAGATTGGGGTGTCCATCCACTGAGATTCTTGTGACTGTACTGTCTGGTATGGTTTGAGGTCATAATCGTATCTTCCTTTGTTTTCCTTGGTGATTCTGTTTTTTTTGCGCGTCTGTTATCATGGCAGGAGTAGAAGATTTTGTGAGGGCTCCCTCAGCGGAGTTTGTGGAACAGTGCAAAAAGGAACAGTTGTTGAAACTGGCAGAGCATTATAACGTGTATGTCTTGGATAAAAGGTTGAAAGAAAATGTGAAAGCAATTGTGATGGCAAATTTGTATGATCTGGGTGTTTTGAAGTCCACGACTGTGCCACTTGATGAGAGAACGGCTGCGGTGAGTGTTGGTGCGCAGGATGCAGGCTCAAATTTAACGTTTGGACAACAAAATGAGTTGCTGATGTTAAGATTCCAGTTAGAGAAACAAAAGGAACTGGAATTGGAGCAGGTGAGGTGAAAAGCTGATTTGGAGAAGACTGTGGCACTGGAAAAATGAAGACAGCACACTGAGTTGGCTAGATTGGACTTGGAGACTCAGAGGATGACTCTCATCAAAGAGGGCAGATTGCCTGGTGGCCGGGGAGGTGACTCCGGTGATATTGTGAGTAGTCTACGGTTAGTCCCGAAGGGTTGTGTTGTTACAGAAAGCATTTTCCTCACTGCCTGCGCCTGACAGTGGTGACTACTCAAAGGTTAAAGCTGCGGTTTTGAAAAGTTATGAGCTTGTTCCCGAGGCGTATAGACAGCGGTTTCGGAGCTGGAGGAAAGGGGATAAATCTCATTTGGAGTTTGCACGCGAGTTGGGGACGCATTTTCACCGCTGGTGTGAAGCTGTGGGTGTAACAGACTTTGGTGGGCTATGTGACCTGATCGTGCTTGAGCAGTTTAAAAACTTGGTCCCTGAAAGATTGGCAATGTACATTAGTGAAAAGAAAGTAAGTACGGCGGCAGAGGCGGCCGCTCTTGCTGATGAGTACTTTTTGACCCATAAGAAAGGCAGAGGGGATTTCCCTGCCTGTGCTGATGGTCCAGTGGGGGGGTGTCCTCCTGGGACAGGCCTGGAGTTCAGAGAGGGGTTCGGGGCTGCGAGTATGATTTTTGTTTAATTTCTGTAACAAAAAAGGACATTGGAAAAATGCCCCGTACGTAAAGCACATATTACGCATGGTGGCGGATTTGTGAAGCCAGCTGCCATGGCTGCACCAGTAGCTGGTGCTGTGAAACAGAGTGGGGATGTTCCATCGTCCGTTCTGTTAAATCCTGATTTGAAATCATTTTTGCCGTTTGTTTCAAAGGGTCACGTGTCTCTCGTGGGCAGCCATTACAAAGTCCCGGTAATGTTTCGGTATACGGCGGCATTTGATTCGTTCATTGTGGGGTCTACTCTGCCATTTTCCGATGAGACGGATACAGGTTCTTTTGTTCCCGTAAGGGACATGGGTATGTCAGTTTTCCGTGTGCCATTATACAAACTGGTCTTGCATTCTGACCTGCTCAGTGGGGTGGTGAAAATGGGTGTGCGTCCTGCTCTGCCTGTAGAAGGGATCCAGGTCATTTTGGGGAATGATGTTCCTGGGGGTCGCGTCTGGCCTGATCAGCCAGCCCATACGCTGGTTGTCCCGGTACTGCTTGGCACTTGTGGGCCGGATGAAAATGAAAAACGTTTTCCTGAGGTGTTTAAGGCATGCGCTGTGACGTGGACGATGATGAGAGCTGGTCTGGACGCCGGTGGTGCGGATCAGTCTGAACAGAAAGTCTTGGTTGCTGAATCCTTGATTTCACATTTGTCTAACTGTCCATATTCTGTGTCCCACAGTGAGTTGGTGAAAGAACAAAAGGCCGACTCCACATTAGCAGAGCTGTTCCAGTCTGTGCGTCCTGTGGGTGAGGTGAAGGATTTGGCACAGGGATATTTCATTGAGAAAGGAGTATTGTTGAGGAAGTGGGTGCCACATGGAGAGGGTTTTAATGGGGGAGCCCGTGTATCAGGTTGTGATACCTTCCAAATTTTGTGAAGTGGTTATCCGTGTCGCTCATGATAAGTCTGGTCACATGGGGGTCACTGAAACATTTGACTGGTCTCTGCTGCATTTTTTTTGGCCGTGTGTTAAGAAAAGTGTCTCAGCATACATAAAATGTGTCACACCTGTCAAGTGACAGGAAAACCAAACCAGGTCATTAAAGTGGCTCCATTGTGTACCATTCCTGCTGTGAGTGAACCATTTGATCAGCTGATATTCGATTGTGTTGGCCCTCTTTCCCCTTCTAAATCTGGTATAGTGTATTTGTTGACAGTGATGTGTCAAAGTAGTAGGTACCCTGCTGCGTATCCATTGCGCATGCTGTCAGCTAAGGCAGTGGTACGTGTGTTTTAGCCAGTTAATTTCCATCTTTGGCATACCAAAGGTTGTTCAAAGTGACCAGGGTTCTAACTTTTCCTCACATTTATTTGCACAAGTGTTAAAACAACTACACGTTACGCACAATCAGTCCTCGGTGTATCACGCACAGAGCAAAGGAGCGCTGGAGCGGTTCCATCCATCATTAAAATCTTTGTTGCTGGCTTATTGTGTGCAGTTGAATGCTGACTGGGAGGAAAGTTTGCCATGGTTGTTGCTGGTGGGGAGGGAGGTTACACAGAGTACGGGGTTCAGTCCTAATGAGTTGGTTTTTGGGCACACACTGAGAGGCCCACTGGCCGCTCTGAAGAGTGGCTGGGAGGAGGAAGAACCTCCTCAAAATCTAATACACTATGTTAATGGGTTCAGACACCGTCTTTATGTGGCTACTGAACTGGCAAAAGAAAAATTGGGCTCAGCCCAAAAGAAAAGGTGACAGATTTTGTGAGGATGGTTTACCCCAGCTTGACTTCGCTGTGTTGACTGGTCGGCTGAAAAATTCCCAGATGCTGGCGAACTTGGATCTCGTTGTGGGGCATCTGTCTGAGGCGCAGCGCACAGAGTTGGTCGACCTCATTCTTAAATTTCCCAGTCTGTTTGGGGACACTCCGTCCTGCACACATGTGTTGGAACACGACATTGAGGTGGGTGAAGCCAAGCTGATAAAACAACATTTTTATCGGGTAAGTGCCAAGAAGTGTGTGTTGTTGGATGCTGAGATTGGTTACATGTTGTCAAATGGCATTGCGGAACCGTCATCCTCCGCTTGGGCGTCACCATGCCAGCCAGATAAAACGCAACGATTTTGCACAGATTATAGGAAAGTTAACAGCGTTACCAAACCGGATCCTATCCATTGCACCGTATGGACGATTGTGTGGATCAAGTGGGTTCTGCCAGGTTTATCAGCAAGTTCAATCTCCTAAAAGGGTACTGGCAGGTCCCATTGTGCCAGAGAGCGCAGGAGATCTCTGCTTTTGTCACTCCGGCTGGGTTGTATTCCTATAAAGTCATGCCGTTTGGTTTGAGAAACGCGCCTGCCACCTTCCAGCATATGATGAATAAAGTAGTTGGTGATCTTGAAGGTTGTGCGGTGTATCTGGATGACGTTTTTACGGATTCGTGGTCTGCCGACATCAAGGCACTAACCCTAACCCTAACCTAAGTGGCGCAACTCAGTGACTTGATAAAATCCCACAACTCCTTCATTCCTCGTTTGACCAAACAACAATTTCAAACAACTCGGGATAATATCCACTGGATCCCAGAAACTGCACGGCTTATGTGGAAACACTGGAGGGATTTTTTAGAGTAACGCCGCGTCCAAATCGCCTGCGCATTTCCACCTCGGATAAATCTGTCCTAAACCTCTCTCAACATTTCACCTTGACTCTCCCTGCTCAGTAGAGGCCTCTCTTTTGTTCCCACTAAGTCTGCCTCCCAAACAGCATGCCAGGACTTGGCCGTGGACTTGCGTCTTTATCATCGCCGTCTAAAACTCACCTCGTATTTTGGCCCCTCACCCTACAGCCGGAAGAAAACCTTTACAGCTCCTTCCGAATGGGAACCGCATTCCTCGCGCTTGCCCCTACTTTTATTTCAACTTCTGAAGGACAATTGCGCTAACGTCTCCACATTATCATATACTCCGGATGCTCCAAACTTGCCGCCTGAGGAACAACAAGCACTGGGCGACCTTATCAGTACAAGAGGCTTAGTAATAAAGCCCGCTGATAAAGGCAGCGCTGTCGTGCTTATGGACCGTGCAGACTATGTTTTGGAAGCACTCCGCCAACTTGAAAACACAGAATACTACATCCCCTTGTCTACACCAATGTACACAGAAACCGCCGAGATTATTGCTGAAGAGCTGCGTGGTCTTCTGCAGTCTAATGCTATCACCAAAAAACAATTCACATACCTTGTCGGCCAATCCCCACCTCACCACTTTTATCTCCTGCCAAAAATACACAAACCACAGGATAAGTGGACCGTGCCACACCGCGTCCCCCCCGTCCGTTCCATAGTCTCTGATTGTGGCAGTGAAAGCTATGGCGTGGCAGAATATCTGGATTACTTCCTTACACCTTTATGTGTACATCACAAAAGCTACGTGAAGGACACGCAACACTTTTTGGCACAAGTCGCTTCCTTGAAACTCCGAGATCCCCGTTTTCTCTTCACCATGGACGTTAACAGCTTGTACACTAACATAGAGATCCCACTCGGTATACAAGCTGTGCGAACCATTTTTTCACATTACCCCGACCCGTCTCGACCAGATGACATCCTCTTACGCCTACTTGACATCAGCCTGCGACAAAATGATTTTGTTTTTCAGGATCAATTTTATCTCCAAATCAAAAACGCTTTGCTCCTGCCTATGCGAACATCTACATGGCTGACTGGGAAGAAAGTGTCTTTCCTAAATGTCAGCTCTTGCCTGTGATCTACTTGCACTACTTGGATGATATTTGGGGAGTCTGGACCCATTCAAAGACGGATTTCGATGCGTTTGTGCAAACTTGAAATGCATGTCACACTTCAATTACAGTCGAACCTGAAATTCATGCCACTCAGGTCAACTTCTTGGACACCACTACCTTTAAGGGGAGTGACTTCACCTGCACAGGCACTTTAGACGTTAAACTCTTCATCAAACCAACCGACACGCACGCTCTCTTGCACCGACGTAGCTTCCACCCCCGCCATGTTTTCACCGGCATCCTAAAATCACAGCTGTTACGGTTCTCTCGCATATGTACTCGACCTCAAGATCGAGACTATGCGACGAAGGAACTATTTACAGCTCTTCGGAAACGTGGCTACTCGTGATCATTTTTACGGACATCTTGGAAATCCTTGCATTCTCCGCGCACACAGCCAGCTATAGATGACAAACAGCTCATCCCACTGGTGGTGACTTATTCCTCCTTTGCACAACAGGCTGTTCAGACACTCAAAGCGACATTTAACAGCACTCTTTCAGCCACTCGTCTGGGCCGATGCTTCAGACTCATATCCGCCTATCGGAGGAGTCCCATTTACTGCAGCTCCTAGTGCGGGCAAAACTTCCTCCTGTGAAGATGACTTTGCGAAAAGCCCACACACTCAGGACAGTTAGGAACACCTCCAATACTTATGCCTACACTTTACCCCAACATATTTCGTGGACGCAAGCCAACTGCATCTACATCATAAAATGCTGTCAGTGCAGCAAGCTCTACGTCGGAGAGACGCGAAACCCGCTCAACGCACGCTTGACCCATCACAAGTACGTTATCCGAACACGTACTGGCTCCTCCTCCCACTTAGTGGCCCACTTTCAACGTCACGGTCTACAGAACCTGCTCATGTGCCCACTGGAACATAACCCACACTGGACAGTGGCGGAACGTCGACGTCGCCAAGCAACCTGGATCAAACGCCTAAACACTTACTACCCACACGGCCTAAACAACAGGAAGCCGTGCAACAGTCGGAAATGACTTCTGACTTGCCCCAACCCCGGTGTTTGACACACCATGCTGTGAATATTCGCGCTGCACTACCTTTTACTTCTACTAACCCAATTTTATTTATTTCCTTAAAACCCTAACCTTAAAACACATTTCTTATTTTCCTTTTTCTTAGCTATTTATATTTATATTTGTCCTTGACAGTACTTTTGAATATATTTTTTTTATCATTTTTTCCTAACTTCATTTTTTATACAAAACTTTTTTCCACTTACAGCACCCTTCTATTTAAATCCTTACGATAACGGAAGATGATGCTTGAAAATGGGACCGGAGATGAAGCTGAACTGATCCTTCCCTTTTTCTTTTTAATTTCTTTACTTCTTTTAAAACACATTTTTGTAATATACACTTTTTTCCACTTACAGGACCCTTCCATTTAAATTAAATTACCGGAAGGTGATGCTTGAAAACGGGACCAGAGATGAAGCTAAACTGATCTTTCCCATTTTCTTTTTCTTTACTTATTGTAAAACACATTTTTATAATATACACTTTTTTCCACTTACAGCACCCTTCTATTTAAATCCTTACGATACCGGAAGGTGATGCTTGAAAATGGGACCGGAGATGAAGATGAACTGATCCTTCCCATTTTCTTTTTCTTTTCACTTTTTTTCCTTAACAAACCACCACATTATCTCTTACACTTTGCATTTCCAATTTACACCTTCTCTTTTCCATTTTTGACATTACCTGGGTGCCTGGGTCATTGTACTGGCCGGCTTCACCCCTTTCTGCTACTCATTTCCTCCCTTTGGTTGCTTTTGTCTCTCACTCTTCCACTTTTTAACCTCTTTGCCCACACACTGGCTATCCCTGACCCGATTGCCTTACCCTAACCCCAACCTCCACCTCTACTAATGCCTAAACCCAACCCACACGTACTACAAACTTTGTTAAACACCCTCACTGTGATTCTATAGTTTACTTAACCTTAACCCCAACCTCCACCTCACTAAATGCCTAAACCCAACCAATACGTTCCTCACAAACTCTATCTTTATAAACTAACTTATAAAATAATTTAGACATTAACTTATCTTTCACAGTGGGGCCCCCAGATCACCATAACAGGACACTGGGGGCAAGGTGATGTTGGAGGCTCCCTTTTGTAACAAAAGGTCACCAGATCACCAGGACATAATCCAGGGGTGGAGTTTATCCCTTTTTGTTAAACACTTCAATTGGTCGTCTTTCAAATTGTCATTCTCCTCCAAATTTAATGTCCCTCAGTCTGACTTAGAGACTGAGTCGTGGACGCACCGGGACGTAGGTTTTTCTGTCTCTGTCTGGTTTAGAGACTGAGTTTTGGATGCAACACGACCATAGGCTTGTACTTATCAGGATTGGCATTTTTCCTTCTACTCAAGTCTTTTGACACTAAAAACCTTCCTAAACGCTCGCATTTAAATGAACCCACGTTCATGTTTATAAAAACTCAACTCTTCTAAAACAAAAGCTTTTGAACGACAAGTGGCTAGTGTAGAGCAGCATAGGAAGGGACACACCCCGAAGAAGGCGGACCTTCGGCGGGACCTTCCTTGGGTGAGGGTGTCTTGTGGTAAGGTGTCGAAACTCCCAATGATCCCAAGGCACACAACTGAGGATGTGTCCCAGTGAGAACAGACTTTGCACGTCATCAATCAAAATTCCCAACTGGTTTTTCGCATATGGGGCATCGCGGGCCGACATACTGGCCCACGTTCCCTTAAATCCAGACAACAGATGGAAATGTCTGTCATGGTGTCATGGGGCTATTCCTGCTCCCTTCAGCTTTCATTGAGCTCTTCCTTGCACCCACCACATTCTCTCCTGGGGCTTTGCACACCAGACGCATGCGGCCAGATCCCCCGTTACGGCTGTGTGTACCCCTGGTGTCTTAGCCGACGGGAGGGATTCAGGTTTAACAGGTGTGCCTGGAGGACTCATGAGAGCTTGTTGCGGATGACTTGCAATGGTCCTCAGCACTATTCAGAGTATTCCATTTGTGCCATATGCTGACAGGATGACACCTCTGGCACTGTCCCAACTCACTTAGCAAGCAACAATTTCTAATTATGCATTACTCTTATTCAACAAGCTCCTATCTCCAATACTTTCCCAGTGAGCACAGACTTTGCACGTCATCACTCGAAATTCCCTACTGGTTTTTCGCTTTTGGGGCATCGCAGGCCGACATACTGCCCCACGTTCCCTTAAATTCAGACAACGGGTGGAAATGTCTGTCATGATGTCTTGGGGCTATTCCTGCTCCCTTCGGGGTGACAGGCCGTGGTCCTCGGCATTGTTCAGAGTATTCCACTTGTGCCGTATGCTGACAGGGTGACACCTCCGGCACTGTCCCAACTCACCTCACAAACAACACTCTCTAATTATATATTACTTTTATTCAGCTATCTCATGATATCTCCATAACTTTCTTTGCCTTTCGACTTTCAATACTCTCTTTCGGCGTTTTTCTGGCCCTCTGGGTTTCAAATATGCCCATACCAGATGGTTATCCTAACCTCAACCTCTCCCTTTCTTTATGCCTAACCCCAACCTCTTCTTCCTTTTTGGGCCTGACGCTGGACACGCCTGAGCCAGGATTTTGCGTTATATTTATGAAACTATTTCTTCAGCCGCTGGACTCTCTAGTGTGCTTTTGGATTTGTCGTGCCACTGTGCATAAAGTTAGCTTAATGTGTTCCCCCTCTCAGCCTACTCTTCCTCCATCTTTTCTTCTCTCCTCTCTCATGGTTCATGCTGGCAAGTGGGAGGTGGGATGGGGACTAACTTGTGTCGGCCAGCGCCTTGCCTTTGTCTCACCACACAAACTTTTTTGTCGTTGGGCTACTAAGGGAGAGACTTTGAGTACTCTTTTACTTCACCTAACCTGGCAAAGTGTGAGTTTGCTCAGGCCACAGTAACTTACCTTGGTAAACAGGTTGGGCAGGGCCAGGTGCGCCCTCTGCTGGCAAAGGTCCAGGCTGTTTCTGAATGTTTTGGGTTTGGTTGGTTATTACAGGTGTTTCTGTCGCATTTTTTCTACTGTTGTTGCGCCGTTGACTGACCTGCTGAAGGCGAAAGTGAAGTTTATCTGGTCTCCTTTGTGTCAGCAGGCATTTGAGAATGTCAAAGCGATTTTGTGCGACTCTCCTGTTCTGGCTGCACCTCGGTTGGATAAACCGTTTAAGTTGCAGGTTGATGCCAGTTTTGTCAGTGCTGGGGCAGTATTATCACAAGAAGATGATGTTGCTGTTGACAGACCTGTGTGTTTCTTTTCCAGGAAGTTTAATAGACATCAACTGAACTATTCTGCGGTGGAAAAAGAGACCTTGGCTCTCATATGGGCGTTACAACAGTTTGAAGTGTATGTGTAATGTGATCTATACTGATCATAATCCTCTAACATTTTTGAACTCATTGCGGGGTCCGAATCAGAGGCTTATTCGTTGGTCATTGTCTCTCCAGGCTTATATTTTGGATGTAAGGCATATTAAAGGGAAGGACAACCTGGTGGCTGATGCCTTGTCTCGTGCTCCTGTCTGATTGTTTTGATTTGGGGGGGGGGTGACGGCCCAGGGCTGTCTGTGCTGCCTGTGTCTGTCTGTGTGTTTCCCCCCTGCAGTAGCGGTAGTTTGAGGCGGATTCGGGAACACCTGCGGCCGTGATTCCTGGTCTATAAAAGATGGCTGTCCTCTCTGCTCTGGCTCTCTCTCCTGAGTACTAGCTGGAAGCTTGGCCCAAGCCACTTTTGCTTTTCCTTTTTTTTTTGCATTCTGGTTATGGTTCAGTTCACACTTATTCCTTAATTTGTAAATACAATTCACATGTTTATTATTGATTATCCTTTCTTCGTTTGGTTGTTTTGTTGTGTTCACCGAGCTGGACCATAACACTACAAAATGGCGAAGTCAAACGCAGTTTGAAGCAACCAGGGCCAGAAAACTTAAGCGTCACTTTGATGAACTTTCTGAAGACAGCCACCTCAGTGACGCAGAGAGCAACTTTCGGGTGAACGTTTTCAATGCCTGTCTTGATATTACCATCCAGCAACTGTCCCAAAGATTCACCAGCTTAAATGGAACTATGAATATGTTTGAGGCAAATCACCCCAACAACACTGCTGCAAGCAGGAGATGAGGAGTTACACAAAGCTGTCCGGCGGCTTAGTGAGCACTACAGTCAGGACATCGCCCACAGCTTCCCAGGCCAGCTGCTTTGTATTAGAACCTCTTTCAGGGACCAGATAAAGCAAAAGTCTGTTGCGGATCTGGCAAAAATGCTCCTTGTCAACCACCCAGCAGTAACTTCTACATTCAGTGATGTTTGCACCACCCTCCTTTTATTTTTTACTCTTCCCATCACCGTTCCAACCTTTGAGCGCTCATTCTCCAAGTTAAAACTCATTAAAAACCACTTGAGGAGCACAGCGGGACAGGAGAGCATGAGAGAGCAAAGAAAATGGACATACAGAGCATCGCGGAAGAGTTCGCAGAGCGCAAGGCTTGTCATATGCCCTTCAAACAGTGGTGAGTAGGCCCATAGTAGGCTACTTCTTCTTGAAATTGTGTTTGTGAACATGTGGGCCGCTGTGCCAGTTTTTCTAAACTTTTATAGCTACTGATCTGATCTGTTTAACCCGGAATGATTTGGAATTCAACAACAAATATTATTTACAGATTAGTGGTTGTGCGATGGGCATACGCGGATATTTACATGGCTGAATGGGAGAGATCTGCTTTTGCTAATCTTTTATCTGAGGTACCTGGAAGACATTTTCGGCTTTGGGCGGACACGGAGGAGTCTTTTGCTGAAAGACTGAAAGACTTGGTGTGGCACAGGGACTGTAAGAAGCTCGCTACAAAAGTCTATTTTAAAACCACAGACAGACATGCGCTTTTACATAAGACTAGTTATCACCCAAAACACACTTATGAAGGGTTAATTAAATTGCAACTTATTCGTTTCTACAGGATTTGTACTTACCGGGATGATGTGGAAGAGGCCATCAACATCTTGTTTGAGGCACTGTCGCACAGGGGTTATACGAAACAGTTCCTTCGGAAGATAAAAGCAGACGTTAATGCAACTTTTCAGAATCATTACGAGTATAGGAGAGAGGGTGAGAGCCTCCCGCTCTTCCCCATGGTTGAAACATTTTCCCATCATTTAGGAAAATTTAATACGACATTTAATACGACACTTAAGGCGAACTTTAAAAGAACGCAACAAGTATGTCAACCACTCACCAACTTTAAAACTATCACTGCTTATAGAAGGAACAAACATTTAAAGGACCTCCTAGTTCATACAATTCTGGATAGGAGGAAACCGCAACAGGATCCTTGGCTACTTAATCATGTTCCTTTTATTTCCAACAGGGGATCAGGGTCGGGTCATCCTATTAAACAGATCTTAACTCCGCTAACGAGTAATGCCATCTATGCCATTCAATGTCAACACTGTAAGTTATTGTATGTAGGTGAAACGGGCAGACCTCTTAAAGTCCGTATGTATGAACACCTTAACCAAATTCGAAAGGGCAGTAGGGAGACGCTTTGTATGTGCACTTTACTGTACATGGTATACATAACTTTTAATATATCGGCTTAGATAGCAATCCGTTATGGAGCACTAAACGGAAATGTCTCGAGCATATTATGATTCAGAAGTTATCCACTATAACACCCAAAGGATTAAATGAAAAACCTTAGAATGCTTACTACTAACTGTTCCAATGCTTTTCAGAGACAGCTGAATATGGCCCACTCCTCCCGGTTTTTGACATTTTCTTCTTTTTGAGATGGAGCGGGGATGGCAATATGAGACGCGCATTGATATATTTCATAAACAACAAGGATTTATAAGTAGAGGTTTGATAGACATGTTGAATAGTTGCATACTATGCTTCTGGGAGAAGGTGCTTTATGAATTATACACCTCTTCATTATATGGATAACCTACATTTCTGATAATTATTTGAGTAAACAGGATCTTATTTACAGAAATGCATAATTAATTGTATATTTGAATTATTTTTTTTACAATATTTTCTTATTCTATTCAGCGTGATCTTTTGTATGCATGTTTATTTATTATGAAATACTGGATTTTGCTAAAGATTTTCCTGATTCACTCAATTATATTGAATGTTATTTTTGAATGACAGCACTTATGATTTATTACATGTAGGATTGGATATAATTTATTACATGTAGGATTGGATATTAATGACATATCTCCTAGGCAACTACTTGTCGGTCCATACTTCTCTACCGTCAAAATAAAAGCACTTAGAAAATCTAATTGGAGAAATCCCCTAACATAGAGGAGTGGAAACTACAACTGACAATGATTAAAATTATTATCGTATTTTGCTTTGTTTGTGGTTGTAATTTCCCTTTTAAATCCTGATCCGGTAGCCTGGATCTTAGGATTTCATAGCATGATTTATTAATTTATATGATTTATGGTGAAAGTTTGCATGAATTATCTTGTTTTGTACTTTTCAAATGATTTAAAGTACTTATTTTGAATAATTAAATCTTATGAATTGCTTAACCTTATTTTTGTGCTATTGTGTAGATGATTGTCAGTTGATGATTCCTCATTACATTATTTGGAAGAGCTCCCCATAAATTATTAAAAAATATAATCTATTATAGAGTATTGTGGGATGTATTTGATGTGTGTCCAGTTGCCTCCGCATATGTTCCATTTCCTCTTAAATCTTCTTTCTCAAATCTTATGTTTAGGGGCCTATATATCAGTGGTGACCCGACCCTGACCCCTGATTCTTAAACAGCTTTGGTAGTAATGCCTAATCATAAGTTGTATTGATCTGTGTCAGGTATTTGGTGTTTTCTTCTTTCATTAGTCTTAGTGGCCAAATACAATCTCGCTTTTATAATTATTCCTATTATCGATCATTGCTGGACTGTGTGACCCAAGTTGAGCCTCTCTGGACCCGGACCTAAACCCAAATCACCATCACGTTCTTAACGAATCCTGTTTTAATGCCTAAACATAACCTATAGGTGATTGGCGTCATAAAACTCTTCCTTATCTTCCCTTTTTTTTCAGCCATAGGTGTTAATACAACCTCACCTCTCCAATTATCCTAATTATAACCATCGCCGGACCAGGTGTCCTGAACATAACCCTACTGAACTTATATCTAAACTTAACCCACCAACATCACGCCCTCCTTTGAGTTCCTTGGTTGGTTTTATGTTATCGCCGCTTGTTTTTATTTTTTTTTAAATTCGATTATTTTTCGAATCACTGTGACCTCATAATTTCAGGTTTCTAATAAGAATACATAAAGAGAATCCTGTGCCAATGCTGTATTAGACTCTTAAGAGTCCGAATACACTTTCATCTCCATTACCTAACCCATGTGGATGGATCAGTTAAACTCATAGGAGGGGAATAAGGACATTTCCTATCCCCTCTCATCCAATATTATGAATCTATGTGCGTCATACCAACTTAGCAAAGCAGAAAGGGAAGTTTTGGAGAGGGGACTTACATTTATCCCGACATCTACCTTTTTTTAATAAGTTAGAACTTAGAAGGGATTAACATGACTATCATATAATAATAAAGATTCTTGATCATTTCTCTTATAATTTAGATTGTTTACATTTACAATTTACCAACCCATCAACGTGGGAACCAGATAATATTGTTTCCACAATTACTAATGATTTATTTAAACAGGATCTAGCAGCATTCAAGTCATTGAAATTACCTCGTAAAAAACAGCATCAACCAGCAAGTAATATCACAAAAGAATAACGCAGAGCTTTAACAACTTTAATGAAGCTGGATAACATCGTGATCAAGCCGGCAGATAAAGGGGGCCAGATTGTCCTCCAGGATCGCACTAGTTACCTCATAGAGGCAAATAGACAGCTGGACGACCGGAAGTATTACATCCCGCTGGCTCAGCTTTTACAACCTGAAACCCACCAGAAAATACAACCCATAGTTAATACTTTAAAATTAATATAATCTTTAACATATAAACAGCTCTCTTACCTGTACGGTCCCGAGAACCCACGCCATCGTATGTTTATCTGCTGCCGAAAATCCGTAAGTCCCCAGAATCCTGGCCCCAAATAGGATTCCTGCGGGTAGACCAATAGTTAGCGATTGTGGGTCAGAATCATATCCGGTGGCTGAATATATATATTATTATATTAATCCTTTGGCTTAATTACACCAGAGTTATGTCAAAGACACGTATGATTTTGTCCAGAAATTGTCATCACTGTCTGTCCCCACGAACACCTTTCTTTTCTCGATTGATGTAGATTCACTCTACACTAATATTGAAACAGAACGGGGCTTATTAGCTATTAAATCAGCGTTTCAGCAACATCTGAGACAGGACTGACCAGACGAAGAGCTGTTGGAGTTATTAAAGATTATTTTAACATGTAATGATTTTGATTGTATGTGGGTGTGTTATGGGTAGGAAATATTCCCCGGCGTATGCAGACATTTATATGGCGGAGTGGGAGAGTTCTGCGTTTGCCAAGTGTACTAAATTGCCTTTACTTTACTTACGGTACCTCGATGACATCTTTGGCCTGTGGTCGGATTCAGAGACATCCTTTTTGGGAATTTGTAGCTGTTCTTCACTCCCATGATCCCCAAATAAAGTTAAAGTTAAAGTGCAATGTGCAGAAACAGAAAGTCGAATTTTTGGATACTGAGGTGTTTTTCAATCTGGTTTTAGGCGGCGGTAGCAAAAATATTGCCACTAAGGTTTACTTTAAAGCTACTGATAGGCATGCACTTTTACACAAAAGCAGCTATCATCCTCAGCACAATTTTCGCGGGCTGATTAAATCCCAATTGATTCGCTTTCATAGAATCTGCACCTTTCCTGACAATGTGGAAGAGGCAACAAGAACCCTGTTTGCGGCTCTAACACAAAAGGGGCTACTCCAAACGTTTCCTTCGTGAAATCAAAGCTGACGTAAATTCGATCTTTATAAATCAAAAGGAGTATAAGAGGGAGGGGGAGAGTCTCCCACTAATCCCAGTTGTGGAGACTTTTTCACACCGTCTAGGAGGATTTAACATCAAACTTGGAGCGAATTTTACACAGGCACAGAAATCTTGTTTACCCTTAAATGATTTCAGAATGATTACAGCTTATAGGAGGAATAAAAACTTAAAGGACATGTTGGTACATACATTGTTGGATAAGAAGAGGACAAGGGAAAATCCGTGGCTTTTGAGTCACACTCCCTTTCTTTCTAGTGCAGGTTCAGGGGCGGGTCACCCGATTAAGCAGATCCTGACGGCGCAGACAAGTAATGTGATTTATGCAATACAATGCCAACACTGTAAACTATTATATATAGGTGTAGGAACATGTCCTTTTTCTCATCTTTATATCACAGGAGATGCAATCTTCATGTCCATGCAGATTCCCCTCTGACCTACTTTGTGTGACACTATAATGGCCTGGCTCTCTTTCTCCCCCTTTTTCCGTTCACACTCTGATTGTGAAACAACAACAACAACAACAACAACATGTGCTGGGCAATAAACAGAAGAAACTGTCTCCTGAGTTCAGGGGGGGGGGGGGGGGGTCACCAGACCCCCAAGGATTATCACTGAATAGGGGAAGACGATCATTTGTCACCTTAAACTCTCTCTTCCTTGACTTATATAGAGCCTATCTTAACCCTCTGGGGTCTGGGGTATAATTGGCCGTTTTTGACCATTTTTGATTTTACCATTATATTTCACCTTAAAAACAATTTACCTTGCCTTGTTTGGTGTCATTATTTTCACCACAGCCTCACATGTGTGACTGTACAGTTATTTTTTCATTTTGACATACTGTATTAACACAATGGACCTAAATTCACAAAAAAACATAAAATCCGAGTAGGAAAAAGTTAGTTTTTTTACTGTGAAAACCACAAATATGCTCAACGAACCATTTTTATTACTTATAATGCAAATATAAATTGTTGTTTGCTAAATCTGTGCATAAGTTTTAGAAATTTACAAAGTTATATGTAACTATTTACATTTAAATGCAGGCAACGCCCCAGGCTCAGGTCTGCCTGAGCTCCTCCAGCTCAATGAAAAGCTGCACTGCCTGCTCCACATTCGGCACTCTCCTTGTTGTTTTGACTCATTAAACACAAAAACGACTCCACTACACACTAAACACACAACATAACACACTAACTATGCACTCCAAACACGCTAAATGTCACAAATCTCCCAACTCTCAAAACTCGCGATCTCTGTCACTGCCTCTCTGACCGGCACTGCTGCTTTCACTTTTCCGCCCCGTCCCTTCCAAATCTTCCCCCCCACCCTCAGCAACCAAATCACGTGATTTGCCATGTAATTTTGTGATTGGCTGGTGTGGTGCCTTTTTCCACCAATAGGAACATGTTTTTTTTGCTTGCACTTCCTGCTTGCGGACACGTTCGTGAGGAAAGCCCGATCTCTTTTCCGTCTCTTCCTGCACCAAACGCGCAGCAAACGTGACAGCAACGTTAGCGAAAAAGTGTGGCGTACATAATACATCGTAACTCCGGTTTTACTTGGCCTATCAACACGATTTAAAAACTGGCATATAGTTTGAAGGTTGCTCTAACACAGAGTCGGAACGGAGACTCACAGAGGCTCTGTCTCGCTGCTACGTCATCTGAAATTAGTCACGTGATTTTGACGCGCCGGCGCGTCAATCGACCTCAGAGGGTTAACAGACTCTGGACATCCAAGACTCAAAGGTCTCATTAAACATCTGGACTACATTCATTTTGACGGACTGTTTATAATTCAGTGCGCAGTGGATCAAGTCTAACCTTCCTGTGTCCATAGCAGATTTGTCACCCACAGATCTCCCCCACATCTGGCATGAGCCATCAAAGTGTTGCGCCTGTGAATTACTACACTTAACCCGGCCAGAGTGTCTCTACATTCCCAGCAGGAGAAAGGAAGAGCTTAATTTCTGTCTTAATGCTAAAAAGAACTAAAATGTAATCTCATCCTTTGCAGGACAAAATATTCTTAATCAGCTGGATGAGAACTCAAATACCTTTTCTCTCCCTTTTGGGAGTTGAAGGAAACTACAATTAGGGACTCCAGGGTTAATTTCTTTAAGTTTGATGGAACCGGCGGCGGCTGTAGCTCAGTGGGTAGAGCTGCTGGACTAGTGATCGGAAGGTCACTGGTTCGAATCCCAGCTCCCCTGGGGTGGAACTGAGCTACATGCCGAAGTATCCTTGAGCAAGATACTGAACCCCAAAATTGCTCCTGATGCGCAGTTGGCACCTGTGTGGCAGCCACTGCCATCAGCAAGGGTCCTGCAATGAGCTGGCGACTCGTTCAGGGTGTGCCCTGGCCTTCGCCCACAGTCACTGGATTTGGCCCCAGTAACCTCCCCTGAAAAAGGGGGGATAAAACATCTCCGCGACCCTCACGGAAAAAGCGGAAAAGAAAACTGTTTTTAAGCCATCAGTGCTGCTAAAAACGTATGTACTTGTGTGTGTGTGACTTGCAATAACCAATAACTTCCCTTTTTCCTATTAGGCAATTTCTGTCATGTTCTTCTTTGTTTTGTTTTCATATAACAAATGATGGTGTAAAGACCATGGTGGATTTCGATGAATAAGACAATCGCGATCTTAAATACTTTTAAACCATTAATCGGGTTCAATATGTAATAAGTTCGTAATATGAGCTGTGACGTCACTGGAGGAAGAGGCGTGCCAGTACGCCCTCGATTCTGCCTTTAGCAAAACATTAAAAGAAGCCCAAGCAACACGCCGTTATTTTGAAAATAACTTCATTTCGAAACCAAAGCAAGAACGAGATTAATCCCTTTTTATATTTCTTTATATCGTCAAGTATTGCAACTCAGTAAGCCATAAGAAGCTATTTTTGTTTTTGTATTCATTAACTAAGACTCGTCCGGCCGGCGTTTCTTTCCCCGTTATTTTTATACAAGAAACCTAATCGATATATGTTCGGAGCTCCGCAATAATCAGCTCAAGAAAGAGACTCTACAGCGGCTCTGAAACCGCCGCCGCCTTTCTGCACAGAGACGAAGCTGCTCTAGACAGTCCGGAGTCCGGGACCCCGCTCTTCTTCAACCAAAGTAGGCTAAACATTTCACATGACAAGAGTCACACTCGAATGAGATCAGAGTTGGTGTTTGTGGAAGCTTCGAAAATGTATGTATGTATATATGTATGTGTATATATATATATGTATGTGTATATATATGTATGTGTGTATATATATATATATATATATATATATATATATATATATATATATATATATATATATATATATATATATATGTGTATGTGTATGTGTATGTGTGTATATATATATATATATATATATATATGTATGTGTATATATATATATATATATATATCACAAATTCAAAGCCCTCGCCATATCGCCTCGATAGAATAAACATTAATTCCGTAGTGGTAAATTATCGGTTACTTACACTAAAACCCACCATTGTTTCGAATTCATCTTGTCCTCATTTTATTTCACAATTTCTGTTATGTTGTCACATATTTGAATTACTCTTTCACATCCTTTACTCTGCATTTATTTAGTAAATGAAGCTCAAGCTCAAATTCATGCAGGACACGGAAGTCACAAGCCCCAGCTGTAGCCAGCTGACAGCCAGCTGACCGATCAGCACCAGTCTCCGACCAACCATATCCGCGCTTTCAAATCAGGCGGTCCATTTAAACCAGCCGTCATTCACTGATCTCCCCTTCAACACCGCTGCACGCACATCACTGCTGCCGGCAAGCTTGCCACCACCACCCCAGCCTCCACCTGCTTATTCCGAGTCCAAAACGGCCTGATTTATCTGGCAGCTTTGACTCCAGCCCGGGGGTATGCATTGCGCTCCCCAGATTAACCTAGCATGCTGCTTGTCAATTCCGGGGAGCGGAGCCTTCAGCGCCAAGTCACACTGTATATCATTTGTCACAATAAATGATTCAAGCAAATGACGAGAGTGTTCCTGAATGAAATAAACATATTTAACCGTATGTCGTTGTCTGTGCTCTTTTAATTTGAAGTGGGAAATCGATGGTATTGTGGAAAGAATTCATGACTTCAGAATAAGGGCAAATTTTAATTCAACAGATCAATTCGAGACTGATCTTTTGTGTTCAAGCCAAACTTGGAGAGTTAATATTTCGACTAATTCCCTCTGAGTTAGTCGCACATAGAACCATCGGAGGTGGTGCCCCGTCTAAAAGTGTATGATTAATTACCAGTAATTAATTACCCCTCTTATCAAAGTAGTGTCTCCTACATAGGTGAAACAGGTAGAAGTTTAAAGACACGCATTTATGAACATCTGAATCAGATCCGTAATGCTAGTGTGGAGACAACGTTGTATGCCCATTTTACATCACAAGGCATCCAAAACTTTAAGTACATCGGCCTGGAGAGTAACCCCTTGTGGAGCACGAATCAGCGCAAACGACGGGAGCATATTATAATTGAGAAATTATCTACAATAACACCAGGAAGCCTAATGAAAAACCTTAGATTTATGAATGATATTATTTTTATATGGTGGCTTTAGAGTGTATGGTTACTAGGAGAGTGGTCTTAGGAAAAGGAGCTTTGACAGAACGTCTTCTATTTATCCTGTTATAATGTATATAGCAACAGGTGTTCTATTTATTATACACCTAAGATAATAAATAAATATTTATTATTTGTTGATTTATTTATTAATTAATATATTCAGACTTCTTTGTTTATAGGAACCTTGTAGGTATATTATATATTTGAGATATTGCTTGTTTTATTTTTCATTTGATTGTGATTTATCTCTTATGCATGATTTTTCCCTTAAATACTTTAAGATTCCTTGAAATACGATATCCGATATGAAATTAATTTAATTTATCTATTTTTGGCCCTCCAGGATTGCTTCCCGTTTTGATTGGAATACATTCACATAATAGCCTTCATTTGGACTATCGCCTACTGTTACCTTGCCTTCCTCCTTCTGGGATACTTTCTTTAGGTCTCTCAAGTTTTCTATAGAATGCCTACCTGTCATTCCAATTCTTAACTTAAACTCGGTGGGCCTATACGGTGATCCTCAGGATAATGTCCATTGGACCCCTAGTACAGCCAAAATGATCTTTGAGGCTTGGACAGATCAGTTAAACTTATAGAGGGGAATGAGGAAATATCCTATCCCCTCTCATCCAACATAATGAATTTATGTGCGTCATACCAGCTTAGTAAAGCTGAAAGTGAAGTTTTGGAGAGGGGAATTACGTTCAATCCGCTCATTACCACACCTGGCCTCCTCCCGCCTCTCTCTCCTCACCTGTTCCTTGTCTGATCGTTAGTGTCTGTGTTAACTCTCTGCTTTCCCTCTTGTCTTTGTCCGGTCACTGTATGTATCTGTCTGCGTCCATGCTCTTCCTGTCTCCCAATGGTGTGTTCTTTGGATTTTGATTTCAAAGAAGTGTTATTTTATTCTGATTTGTTTGCGGATCCCCACTCACGGCTATCCGTCGGTCCAAGTTGAGAGCTTCCCGGGAGCCCAAATCCATCATCTCAAGGGAGCACTACTACTCAGAAAGCTGTGTTGTCAGTTGACCTTAACTGCCTGCGAGAGAATTTGTAAAGTGTTCTTTGGTTCGGGCATTCGACCAGCCAGTGGATAGTGGGCAAGACAATAACAAGACAGAGGTATAATTTAAATGAGTCCTTTATTATTCACATCCATAAATACCTAAAAAGCTTAATTGCATCCAGGGGAAATAAAAAAATACTAGCGAGGGATAGCTGAAGGTGTGGGTTCTGTGTGGCCTGGTGAGTGGCTGGGCTTCACTGTCACCAGGCTGGTAGGCTGGATCCAGCTCGTCGACTGATGCACTGGCTCATTGTGGCTGTGCTACTGCTGCTGTCGCTGCTCTCCACCGTGTGGCTGCAAGGTGCTGCTGCTGCTCAGCCGTTGCAGTTGCTTCCAGTTAGACCCACCGTCCTAAGACTACTCCAGCCCACGTCACACACTGTCACAGAGAAGAGCAGAGAGAGACTCAACACAAGATAAGACATTCAACTTAGTTTCCTAGATAGAAGCCTCAGAACACATGCACACAGGTACCTGTCACAGAGAAGAGCAGAGGGAGACTCCGGGAGTGTGTGTGTGTGGGGGTAGTCAAGCTGGCTGAAATCATACCCAGCACACCTGTTTCAGGTTAGCCCATCACCATTAAATCACTGCACACACACGCCGCACAAAATGCACCAAATCTATTACTGATACAGGTCTACCCTGATACAAATGTGTTTGATACTATTGCTAAACAGTTGGTGGCTCTGTCTCGGAGGACATTCCCGAATGCACAAATATGTGCTTTTGATACAATGTTCAGACCAACTCACCCCTAAAACACAACAACTAGCAAAACAGACAAACATCTTTTTGCAATAAAATTTTACAACATTACAGATGGAAGCCAATGTTTTCACGGTGCACGACCGAGATCCTGTGCATTGGACAGCCAAAACTGCTTTAGAGATCTTTAAAAATTGGATGAAACAGTTTATCTAAAAGTTGGGGGAAGGATAAACTTATTTATATATTTTAAACTTGTCCGAAACATTTGTGTTGGACCAGGAAGAACAGGAGGTGCTGGAGAAGGGCCTCTCTTTTGTCCCGACACCATTACAGCTGGATAAAAATGTGCTTAAACGAGACTCGAGTATCACAGGCGTCTTAAATTGTTATATCATTTCAAATTTTCTGTGGAGTCCACCCCTCAACCCTTTATTGAACACTCTAAATGGGAACCTGAATGGGACTTGGTCCTAGAACCGCTGCAACAACTCATACGCGGGGACAGGAGAAAACTAAAAAAGGAGCAATGGCCCTAAGAAAGATATAGACAATTTAACTAGGGAACAGAGAGGAGCTTTGAATAACCTTCTAAAAAAACATGTAGTTGTGAAGTCTGCACACAAGGGGTCCAAGATCGTTATTATGGACAAAACACAATGGCCCTCATTTATCAAACAAACGTACGGCAGAAAACCCTGCGTACGACCATTTCCACGCAAACTTCAGCATTTATCAATTTGGACGTGAGCGGGAGCTATGATCAAATCTCACGTCAGGTCTGAGCTTGTGTACGCAAATCTGAGTCTGTGGATTTGCGGTGCAGCACAGCAATATCTGGCTGAGTCTGAAAATAACAAACCTCAGCTTTCATTAAGCATAAGCAGTCACATATTTAGATTAGATCAAAATGGATTCTTAAAACAAAAACTTTTTTTAAAAAGCCCACGTTTTTACTGATTTTTTGTAAAATAAAATATGATATGTTAGGCTATTTAGCCTAACATGATAACTAAAAAACAGAATACCTAATAACCCCACTGCCAAACCTGCTACAGAGCAGAAACGCAGATTCAATAGTGCGCACACAGGTGGCTCTGTCTCGGACCAGCAGGGGGAACGCTGCTGTATACCCCAGAGAAAGTGTGCGATATTATTGTGGCCAGTCAAGTTTTGCAAAACATCGCATTAGTGAATGGAGCCTTTGATGTGCCGCGCAGCCAGATGAGCCAATGCCCATGGAACCGTGGCCAGCACAGCCTCCACTGGGGGCTATACGGAGGAGACAGGACCTCATTCATCACCTTTAAAACGTAAAGCATACCTTAAACTCTTGCAAATGCTCTGCAGTATTTAATCAGTAATGTGAAGTATTGGTGGAATTGGCTAAAGGCATAATAAACACAGAAAATGGACAACATTTAGTCATTTTTACACTTTAAGGCTTTTTTAGAGTTTCATTAGTTTCTTTTAATGTGTTATTTATTGCCTCAAGTGTGCCGACAACTGAGGCCAATAAACTGCATATTTCTGTTTGTCTGTCCAGGACCTCTGCCGTGATGTTTGGTCTGGGCGCAGCACCGGGGCCAGAGGGCACGCGCTCTGGGGAGGAGACCTCCCCGACATGATGCTGGTGCCTGGCTCTGAAACATTTAAAAATACAATAAAAATGTATACCCATCTAACATGTGTAAGCCTAATTATGTGTAAGAAATGTGAACAGTCAGAGTTTGATAGATTTTACAATGCAAGCAAAAGGGGGTTGTTAGTTACCATTCTGCTCTGGCGTCTGTGTCACATCAGCCGGAGTCCGTATTTAAGGGCGTAACATGTTAATGACGATCGAATTCAGCCGTCGCATTTATCAAGACCTGCTCGTTCGTACGCTGAGATTGGTCAGATACGAATGTTTCATAAATCACGTGTCCTGTCGTACGACCAATTCTGCGCTCAGATCTGCACCCGTTTTCACGCAAGATTGATAAATGAGAGCCAGTATCTCATTGAGACAAACAGGCAGCTACATAATGTGGCTCATTATAAACCACTCTCTCACACCTGTTAGGCTCGATCTAGGGAGCCGAGCCTAACATAAATAACCGACACCCAAACACGGTGTAAGTTCAGGGAAAACAAACAATTTATTTACAAGACAACAGGTGCAATATGTACAGTGATGGGTGCGGTATATATATACAGTGATGAAGCGTGGCTTCAGGGTGAGCCCAGGCCTAAAATAACAAACAAAATCAATCTAACCTCTAGAGCCCGAAAACTATCTAAACCCTACAGAAAACAAAACGAAACAAAAGACAAGTGCTAAACCTAACTCCCTAACCTAATACAAAACAGGAGAAAACAGAATCAAAAGAAAAGGCAGCTCACCCCTACTGCTTCTCTAACACAGACTCTCTTGCTCTGGTTACCCAGAGCACACGCACACTCACAAACACTCCCGCACTCAGGCGCACAAACACACTCTAAGTAAGTCACACGAAATTTCTTAGTACAGTCTGTCAGGGGTAGATGCCTCCGCAATAGCGATCCACACCCGCGTCGCTTGACCAGCATCGGCTTTTTAAATCCCCCGCTCCTGGTGCAGGCCAATCCCTCACTGCCACGCCAGGAATGCGGAGCCAATGACGTGTGGGAGCAACACAATCTTTGGCTGACAGGAGCGCTCCCTCTGCACGAAAAAAAGACAGACAGACACACACACGCACATATACTACATACAGATGACGGCAGGAGCCATAACACTCTCCCCCTTAAAGTCGGAGACTCATGTCCTGGGCCGAGGGATTTGTGGAGGACTTGTACAGGAAGAAATGCATCTCTTAAAAACAAAAGATTTTATTTGTTTGGTCAAGATCCTCGACGTCCAAGAAAATTCTATCTGCTCCCAAAGATTCATAAGGATCCGAGCACTTGGACAGTCCGACACACAATTCCCCCGGGCCGGCCGATTGTCTCCGACTGTGAGAGTGAATCCTGTAGAGTCGCGGAGTATGTGGATAGTTTTTGAACCCTTGTCCCAGAGGCATGAGAGTTACATTAAAGATATGTATGAGTTTGTGAATAAAATCCGAACCATTACTGTCCCTGCCGGAGCTATGCTCTTAAGTGTGGACATTGATGCTTTGTACACAAATATAGATACGAAACTTGGCCTGAAGGCAGTGAAGCACATTTTTGAAAGAGATCCAGATTCACAGAGACCTGATGAGGCCCTTCTCCAGCTCTCACACGAAATGATTTTATTTTTATCTCCAGATCCACGGTACGGCCATGGGAAAGAAGTTCACCCCAGCATACGCCAATATTTATTTGGCTAACTAGGAACAAACTCTCTTCCCCAAGTGTCTTAAAACTCTTTTCTATGTGAGGTATCTGGATGATATATTTGGAGTCTGGACTCTATTGACACTTTGAACAGCCATCACGACTCTATAAGAGTTAACTACAATCTACAAGTCTCAAACATTGAGTTTTTGGACACTGAAGATTTATCATAAAAGATGCCGCCATAAAGTGGACACTAGGAACGAGTGTGTTTTTTTTAAACCCACAAGACACACGCGCTTTGTTACATACAAATAGTTTTCATCAGACACATACCTTTAAGGGGATTGTAAAATCACAACTCATAAGGTTTCATAGGATTTGTATTAGGCAACATGATGTTGATAGGGCTACGACAACACTCTTTGGCACTTTTTTGAGGTCAATTAAGGTAGATGTGGAGAGAGGTTTCGAGGGTGGAGAGTAGAACAGAATAAAAACTTGGTTCCTCTGGTGACAACTTCTCCTCAGCCTCCAATCCTTCTAAACTCGTGTTAAAACAACTTTTAAAAGGCTACAAAGTGTCACAGAATTACTCTCAAACTTTAGAGTCATTTCTGCTTTCAAAAGGAATAAAAATGTAAAAGATTTGTTGGTTCATGCCTCCCTACAATCTAACACACCACAGTATAAAAACAAACACTTTAGGGCGATCACATTTGCCTCAGATAAATACACAGCATCGGATGCCTCGGTTTGGCAAAGAGTCCAAGAATGTGGTTTATTTGACTGTAGAATGTGTAAGAAACTGTACGTCAGATAAACACAAAATAAGTTGCTGGACCGGCTAAAACAACTAAGGTGTCAGTGTTTTACGATCATTTCCGGACACATGGGGCAGATAATTTGAGAATTGTGGGCCTGGAGAGCCCACCCCACTGGTCTGCAGCCCAGAGAATACGGGCCAAGAGGCTCTGGATTGCCAAATTAAAAACTGGGGTATCTATAGGCCTCAATGAGATCCTCTGAACTGGGGAATGCAGACCGGAGACATGATGTTGCGGATGGCCAAAACAAAGGGCTACGTACGGAGAGCACTACAGGCTGCTTTTGCACTGGTGGTGGATGGAGGGCGAGCAGTCTGAGTGGCCGGGCTTCACTGTCACCAGGCTGGTAGGCTGGATCCGGCTCATCGACTGATGCACTGGCTCGTTGTGGCTGTGCTACTGCTGCCGACGCCGCATGCTGTGCTGCTGATGACTGCTGCACTCCACTGTGTGGCTGCAAGGTGCTGCTGCTGCTTCTAGTCCGACCCACCGTCCTAAGACTACTCCAGCCCACGTCACACACTGTCGCAGAGGGAGACTCGAGGAGTGTGTGTGTGGGTAGTTAAGCTGGCTGAAATCATGCCCAGCACACCTGTTTCAGGTTAGCCCATCACCATTAAATCACTGCGCACACACACGCACTCCCTCTGTAAAGCCACACCCACACATGCACAACAAAATCCACCACTAGTGTCACACAAAATGCACCAAATCTATTACCGATACAGGTCTACCCTGTTACAAAATGTGTTGGATTCTATTACTAAACAGTTTCAACAGTTGGTGGCTCTGTCTCGGAGGACGTTCCCGAATGCACAAATATGTGCCTTTGATACAATGTTCAGACCGACTCACCCCTAAAACACAGCAACTAGAAAAACAGACAAACATCTTTTTGCAATAACATTTCACAACATTATAGATGGTGGAAGCCAATGTGGGCCTGGAGAGCCCACCCCACTGGCCTGCAGCCCAGAGAATACAGGCCGAGAGGCTCTGGATTGCCAAACTAAAAACGGGTACCTATAGGCCTCAATGAGATCCTCTGAACTGAAGAATGCAGACCGGAAACGTGATGTTGCGGATGGTCAAAACAAAGGGCTACGTACGGAGAGCACTACATGCTGCTTTTGCACTGGTGGTGGATGGAGGGTGACCAGTCTACCAACGATGGTATTCTGGGCTACGTACGGAGACGCTACAGGCTGCTTTTGCACTGGTGGTGGATGGAGGGTGACCAGTCTACCAACGATGGTATTCTGGCCCCCTATAAATCAAAAAAATGTATATATTTTTCTGATGCAAGTGGGTAGGTTTGCATTATGCTCTATAGTTGCAGAATCTCGCAGCAGCAATCGGTGGATGCATCCATATCTGGTTCCAAAGGAGACAAGGTACAACATTTGTCCTGTTTGCAATATATATATATACACATTGCCACTGCAAGCATAACTGCAAAACTTTAACTACTAATAATATAGTGTACAGAACTAAAAAAAAGGCCTCTGTGTCTCTGTATTGGTTAACACACACACGTGTTTGTCATTTGTAGGCATATGTAATATTTAAAACCTTGATTATTTTCTTTCTGATTTTTCTCAGATTCACCTGGGAGGAGAGGTTCGCCTACGCAGAGAGGTCTGGTCCAGGATCCAAAGCAACAATAGAGATCCCATGTTTGTAGAAGAGTTGGCAGTGGCAATCTGGGGCACTGAATCACAAGGGGAAAGGAGCCTTAAAGGGAAGGAGTGCCCCACCACCAACGCCACCAGGCAGCCGTTACCCCCTTAAACTCAACACGCTGATAGGCATGTCATCCTTGGCAGCAATAATAACAACAACATGGTCTTTGTGGGATGTCAAGGACTGGGTAACATACTCTATGAACCTAACCTGAGGCCTGTACTGCGAAGGGGGCTCAACATAGCCAGGCTTTGTGCTCATGATGCAGCTCAACAAAGCCCCAAGTCCCCAAACAGAGTTAAACGGTACTGTGACGGTGGTTATCAACTTACTTTGTCAAGTCCGGTTCTCTGCTTTGTGCTCTGCGCGCGTACATGTAAAAGGGGGCGTTTGACGTCATATTATTCTACTTCCGTGCGAAAATGGATCGATCCCGGGCCACATATTTTACTCAAGATGAGCAGATTCTTATTATGCAGGACTATGAAGAATTCAAGGACACAATCACGGCAAAAAGTAACACTGTCGCCGCCAGTAGAGCGAGGGAGGGCTGCTGGCAGAAAATAGCTGACCGTGTAAATGCGTAAGTTAACAATGATTAATATTAAGATAAATATTATATTAAGCCCTTAGTGTTTTAATTTCTGAAAGCTCAACATTGTGCAACTTTTACATATTAACCCTCATCCATTTAAAAAATAAATACACTGAAGTAACAACTATCTTTTTTCATTTTTGAATGATGTCTATATTGTTTTCACATTTTACTGATCTCAGTTATAGAATGCGCGTGTGTGTTTTATTGAAAGCGGGTCGAGTGTGCGTAGGCTCGGTGTTTTTTTTTTTTTTATTACTGTGTCGGGATGAACAAGCAAATGTAGCGACTGTCCCTGTACAATGACAATAAAGAGCTTCCTGACAGTGAAAATCGCTCAAGCCTGTAAGATTTGTGTTTGGGTGTACACTGCCCTACAACGGGTGAAACATTGATCAGTTCATCAGTTTATTCAAGCCACATCAAAGAAATAATTAACTTTGCTCATTATCTGTGACAAATAAATACTAGGTTGGCCTAATTAATATTTCATATTGCATTTTATTAAGATGTGGAAGCAGCAGTCGGACATGGCAGCAAGTTAGAGCCAAATACAAACACATCATTCAAAGTGGTATGTAGCCAAGCTGCCCCATCATTTTGTCAGTGTGGATAACATACTGTTTCCCATTTTATTTTAATATATCACTATCTTAAGCCAACAGGAAGAAGAATGAAAAGGGGAAGATTTCATTATGCAAGCAAGTAATACTGATGATGTAGAGGGGTATGAAAGTAGCCTACATTACCAGATATTTTATAGAATCCTTCCTTAACAAGCATTGTGCTCAAATGACTTGGGAACACTACAAACACGCAACACGCAGTGTTCTTGCTCAGATTTGCTGCATCACCAACTGAATGTAAAAAGGTTCCCGTGGCAAAAAAAAATGAAGGGCTACACAAACAGTTTGCCTTACAGTGAGCGCACAGCTTCTTCGAGTGGCATTCCTGACACTCGGCTCAATAAGTGAGCAAATGTTCCGTATTCCCTCGGCTGAAAATCTATATCGCTCATAGAGAATTTCATCAGGAAATGCCAGCGGATCAGCGCGATCTCGAAGAAGCCGCTCACATCGTAGTGCTGCCAGAATTATTCTTGCTCCCAGGTCCACCGGGTTCTCAATGAATGGTGACGCCATCTCCGAATGATTACACAGTGAAACAGCGGCGCTTTTATAGCCGATTTTAAGCTGAAACTCTGAACATAACCTGGTCGGGACCAGGTTATGAGCTAAGCATAAGTTACCATGGTGATCTAGCCGGGTTAAAAGAGAGCCACCTTTGTAGTACAGGGAAGCCTGGCTTTAGACTCAACATACCTCGCTAACCCACTAAACTGGCTTCGCAGTACAGGCCTCTGGTCAGGACCAGGTTTTTCTTAACAAACCTTGAGTTTCTCTCTGTCTCCGCCCTCTTTCAGCCACACACGGTATTTGATTTCCTCATTCATTCAGTTAGCAGGCGAGTTTTGGCATAGTATAGTTCTGCCATCTGTTTTTTTCAGAAAATCATTGCAAAAATCAGTCAGTAGGCCTACATTAGAAGTTATATTAGGTGGCGACTATTTTCACTACCATGGCATGTCCTTTTGATAATGATCCTGTGGATGAAAGTGCAGCATTACTGCGCAGAGAATTAAATATTTGTCAGGAGATGATCAGCGCGGTCTGATCATCTCCTGACAAATATTTAATTCTAGATGTTCTTGCATTTCCAGACAATTATCTTTTTGAGTGGTACCGTTTCACGTCACAGTCCATCATTTAAATACACAACCTAATCCGTCCTTACATTACCAACCGAAGTCATGCTCTCACATCCCAGCAGATATTGTGTGTTGCACTGCGTTTTTTTGCAAATGGGAGTTTTTTATACAATGTCGGAGATGCAGAGCACTTGAGCAAGGCAACTGTATGCAGAGCGGTCAGAAAAGTGTGCCTCGCCCTGAAACGGCTACTACCCATCTTTATCATTTTCAGCTCCTCTGCCTCCGTTAGAGGTGGCGGTGCTGGGCCACCACCCGTTTTACGGGCATCTGCTTTCTTTCTGTTGGCTAAGTAGAAGTCTGTGTTAGTTTAAATAGGCTTAATTATTTAACAGAACGTGATATAGATGAGAAGGCATTTATGTGTGTGAAAACAGCATTATATGTTGGGGATAAAACAGCCACTTAATATTTACTTTACAATGTAAAACATGATCAAAATGAGGTACCCCCATGAGATTATGCCGAGGTCTTACCTGTTTAAACAATGTTTTTATGTTTCATCTTAAGCTGCTGCCAAGTGCGCTTCTCCCCCGCGGGATTGCACCTAAATGAAATAAATTAATAGGCTACCACTCAAGCAGTTTCCCCCTGTAATATTATTGTGATTGCAAAGGACTACATTTAAACTTACGCATTGACCCGAGCACCAATGTTCTCCCACGCCTTCTCCCTCTCTTTTGCTGCTGCAGCGGTGTTGCTCTTCCTTCTAAAAAACGTGCTCAAACTCACCGTATGAGCGCATTTATATTTCCAATTCCAGTGGGGTGAAAAACGTAGCCCTCCTCTTCCCCGTTGCCATGGTGACTCGTCAAATCGGGGCTCCATTGATGCTGTCTTTTTATACTTGTGGCGCACGCGCTTAACGCCATGTGAAACTACCTCGAGTTAAACTAACTCAAATCAGCTGTTCTGGAACCGAAAACTCAGAGTTTCCTATTTCAGAGTAGATCAACTCAGAGTTTGTTGAACGTGCTTTGTGAAACGGACCCCAGGCTTGTTCTTATGACCTTGTTTTATTGTATTGTTCAATAATTTCTGAATGTTTAGCACTTTGGCCTGTTGGATTGTATTTTTGTTAGTGTCATTAAAAATGACATTTTTAAATGACTTACTGGCACCTTTATTTTTGTAGCATATATGAAATAAAGATGAATTGTAATACACTTAACAAAAATGTAAACGCAACACTTTTTTCTACAAACACAAAAGAACCATTTCTCTCAAATATTGTTCACAATTCTGTCTAAATCTGTGTTAGTGAGCACTTCTCCTTTGCTGAGATAATCCATCCCACCTCACGGGTGTGGCATATCAAGATGCTGATTAGACGGCATTATTATTGCACAGGTGTGCCGTAGACTGGCCACAATAAAAGGCCACTCTGAAATGTGCAGTTTTGCTTTATTGGGGGGGGTCAAAAAACCAGTCAGTATCTGGTGTGACCACCATTTGCCTCACATCTCCTTCACATAGAGTTGATCAGGTTGTTAATTGTGGCCTATGGAATGTTGATCCACTCCTCTTCAATTGCTGTGCGGATTTGCTGGATATTGGCAGGAACTGGAACACGCTGTCATATACGCCGATCCAGAGCATCCCAAACATGCTCAGTGTTCATTGTAACTTCATGTGCCTATGCTGGTCACAGCATCCAATCACCAGCATCCTATTTATTTATTTATTTATTTATTTATGTTGTTTGTTTCGGACATGTCAATTCATAAGCATCACATTTCATCATTGTTCAAATAATACAACACACATGGCCGAAAGGGAAAAGCGGGAGAAGCCAAAGCTTATCAAGTCCCGCCCCCATTACCCACAGGATAAAATCTTCATTCTGATCTTTTCTTGTCTTTTGCAAATTACTTTTTTTTCTTTTCTTCTCTTTTTTTCTTTTGTTATGACCTTTGACAAAACATATTACAGCAGTAGCATATAGAGCTGAATTCAAGCTCTAGACAGTACATACAGATTACATGTGTGTCTGCACATGTGTCCATATTAGTCCATCATGAGTGAACAACAGTCTCATCTTATGGCCTCATCTTATAGCCAGGCTTGCCACAAAGTCAGAATATCCAATTGAGAGAGAGCAAAAGTCCAGTGTATTTATTATTTGTTGAGATGGTGTTGGGATGGTGTAAGAGCCCTTTAATACATTTTCATGTTATTCATCAGTCTCCTCTGCAGCTTTTATGGCTGCTAGCTTCGCCATGTCCTCCCGATTGGTGGCTACATCAACTCGCATCTGTATCATGAAGTCGCGGATTGTTGAGATGTCAGAGCGTATTCCGACCACAGCACTCCGAGTATTGGCGTTGTCCGCCCTCGCACTGGTCTGCTCAGTAGCGATCTTTCTCATTTTCCAATATTGCATAAAGATTCCAAATCCCAAAGCGATCGTTCCAATTGTCATGAACGTGAACATGTACACGTCCTCGACATCTTCCACATCCAGTGCGGCCAGGCAGAGGACTCTCCAATTTTCCCAACCATCCTTAACGTAGCCGGACATAAAGGTCCCGTCCGGGCATGTCGGTTCACCAGAACCCGCACGCCGTGTTGAGAACACTCTGTCGATGGCATTCATTGACCAGCTCAGCAACTCCATCGTGGATTGATTGATTGATTGATTGGTTAAGAACGTAGTTGGACAATATTAGACGAATCTCAATCGAATGACTGTTGTGTGCCGATTTACAGGGTTGAGTCCTTCACAGCTCAAAAGAACTTGTGATAACTCACAGTAGTGGCACAGTGTTCGTACCTAAGTTGTCTCACATTGTTGATACACATTATAACAACATCCTGCCATGTACAACTGGCATTGGCCTTGGACCATACAATTTTCTCAGGTTCAACTTATTGTTTGGGTACAGAATGGTATTTGTTATGCTCACATGCCGTCTCAACAAAGTGTCTGCACAGTGTCTGTTGATTCGTGCCTCTGACCTTTATCAACCCTCCTGTATTGATCTGTACTGATCAACGATTGAATGTACATACTTTTTTTTGAAGCCACTTAGTGTTGCTGATTTTTTGACATCTTCTTCTAGCACATTCCATTGTTTAACACCTTTGACCGATAAAGAAAAGGATTTTAACGTAGTTCGTACTTTACTTTGCCTGAAAATCATGTTCCCTCTGAGATTGTGTCTCTCTTCTCTGTCTAGGAAGAGTATTTGCAAATTATGAGGGAGGCTTTTGTTAGCAGCTTTGTACATCATTTGTAGTGTGCGATAGTTTATTAAGTCATATAGTTTAAGTATTCTTGATTCAATAAATAACTGATTTGTGTGTGCCCTATAGTTGGCATAATGTAAGATTCTCAGAGCTCTTTTTTGGAGTATTAACAAAGGCTGTGTGGAGCCTTTATATGTGTGTCCCCACACCTCTGCACAGTATTGCAGGTGTGGAGAGACGAGTGCACAGTACAACAGGTGAAGTGCTTTTTGATTTAATATTTTTTGTGCTTTCCAGAGTATGGACACACTCCTGGCCAACTTCCTTTTTAGCTGTCTTATGTGTGGCTTCCAACTTAACATGTCGTCGATGATTACTCCCAGTACTTTGTTCTCATGTACCCTTTCAATATTCACTCCGTTTACTTGAATGTTAGTACTGTTGTTGCAGCCTTTTTTCCCATATAGCATGTATTTAGTTTTCTCAAGATTTAATGATAATTTATTTATATTAAACCACACATGAAGTTTGGCCATTTCGTGATTTACTGTTTCCACAAGTTGGTTCAGGTTAGTCCCAGAACAGAAAATATTTGTATCATCTGCAAATAATATTAATTTCAGAATATTTGACACTTTGCATATATCATTTATATATAGTATAAACAGCTTTGGACCCAGAACTGACCCCTGTGGGACCCCACAGACTATGTCCAAGCTAGTCGATGTGTTATCACCCATTTTGACATATTGGGATCTCTTGTATAGATAGCTCTTGACCCACTATGCCGGTCACCTGGAGCACCTCCTTACCCTTATTGTTTTTGGTTCACTTTCTTATGTATCCCTTCATTTCATCCCTTGTTTCTCTCTCTGCGTAATCTGCCTCAACTCAGCTGCCTGGCCTCAGCACTTCAATGACCAGTTTACATTTGTGGCGCATTTGTTTGTATGTGCCATGTGTCAATATGTAGTTCCAACCTGGTATGGAGTTGTATTAATTTGTGCATACTCTCAACAAGGAAGAGCAATGAATCTCATGGCTATAGAAACACAGACGCAGAGCTCTGAGAAAAGGATCGAGTGGAAAGACTGATGCATTGGACGCTCATGTTGATCAATAGCAATATATTCATGTCAAACCAAGTTTGACAGTGTATTTCCATCGCTGTCCACCCGGTGGAACTGGTACAACCACTGCCATAAAGAGAATTGAAAAGTAGCCTGTGCGGTTGTACAACAAAGAACCTGAATATACCAGTGCTTTGATACAAAGTGCCACACAGCTCCACTGCATTTTGGAAAGTTCCTCAGCTATATGTAGTGTTACGGCATCCAAACAATAAATTAATCCGTGGCTCAAATTGGAGACCTCAACATAAAAGAAGGACACCAGAAAATAGGACATTTTAGTGGGTTTTATTAACCAACTTTTCCCACAAAGAAAAACATATTCTTCAAATGAAACCATAACTGGAATGCAATATAAATACTTTAGTGGATGAAGAAGTCAGCAAACCAAAAGGGACCTGGAGATACCGGCCAAACTCAGCAAAATGGAGGGGGGACCAGGCCACCCCCTATAGGGACGTCGAAGCTGGCCCCCCTCCCTGCCTGACAAAACCAAATTATAAACTAAAAACGAAACGGAAAAGTAGGACTGCCGGCCATCTCCAGGCCAAAATAAAATAACTAAATCAAAGATTACTGAAAGAAAAGGGTATTTAACGAATCATAATGTGAGACTAAGATGTTGCTGGGTCTGTGTCTCTCAAGCAACTGAACTTGCTGGCTTATATAGCAGGCTGGTAATTGGGCGGTAGCGATTTTGGATCTGCTGCAGGTGTGTCAGCCTGAGTGTGCCAGCCTGATGAGAAATGAAAGACCAGGTGGTTTAGGCACAGCACAGTTATTGAATGAATGTCTGAGTGAGTAAGTGAGTGATGTCATGGCCACACGCAACAGTAGTCTTCTGCAATTGCCCTCCAATCAACCCATTTGGGCATCAGCATGAAGTTGTCCACCAAGTTATGCAAAAGGTCAGGACTTGTACTTACTGGTCATTGCCTCACAAAGTGGATACACCCGTAGCTGTCAGCAATGGATTGATAAAAATCCCTGATGAAAAGATACTTGAAATTACCGCAGGAAAGTGTTAATTTGTGTTGTTATTAGAGATTTTCTTTGCAGCAAACATATGATAAATGTGATGCATTGCTGTAGATTAACACATACCAAAATTACATGAAGCTGTCAAGACTAGCTCACTAGTAAAACGTCTCCAGCAGCACTGTTGCATTGCATACATTTTGATGACTGGACTTGCATACTTTCACTGAATTAAGTTTTTCAGTCTTTGCTTGTAGTGGAGTATGTTTAGTGTAATATGACTGCTTCTTCTGTAGTAACGGAAGCACTGTAATTACTTGCACCGTACGCAACAAAAGTTGTGATTGTTAATAAAGAAATTAAGACAAAGATACAAGCAAGGCCGTCTCTTTCTCTTAAAAATACTTTGCTGACAAACAGTAAACAATGTATGTGTACACACAGCTGGTGTGTACTATCTTGCAATAAAGAGCACTTGATTTTTTTGTCTGTGTGTGTGACGCACACCGAATGTATGGTCACATTTTATGTAATTTTGTTTATGTTTTTATTTTGGGAGTGTTATTTCTATGAGAGAAATGTTGTAATATGAGCCATAATGGTGAATTATAGTTTCCTGGTAAGAGCATAAGGTTTCTTTATGATACAGCATTTCAGTATTGCCAGCGGGAGGCAGTGTGCCGATTTGCTTCTCTCCCATGGACGTTGCTTTCTCATTCTGCGGACGGAAGCTGTACTAAACAGAAGCATCTGTCGCCTGGCTCATTCCATCACCTGTTTTACAGGTTTGGGATGTTTTAAAAAAGGTCCCATATTATGAAAAGCATGTTTTCCCCTGGTCTCTACATATATAAGCTGGTCCTCCCTGAGCCTACCAACTCCCAGAATGAGGAAAGCAAACAAGTCCTGCATGGTCTCTGCAGCCCACCCACTGGTAAAACAGAGCTCTTACTGGCTGTTCAGATTCAGTTCCTGTCGTTATGTAACGAAAGGAGAGATGTTCATAGGCTGGCCTCCTCTGCACGAAAATACTCCCCCCTCTCCCCGGAGACATCTGAGAGGGGGGGTTCATCCCCGTGGTGAAGTTCAGTGTGTCCAGCAGTGCAGTGTTTCTCAATGTCGTCGCTCAGAGTTAGACACGCAAATTGCTCGGTTGTTGGTTGTAAAAATCAACATAAGTGCTTATATTCTGTCTGTCACTGGGATCAACAGACACTTACCCTTCCAGTGACGAAAACACAGTTTTTATCTGATAGTCTCCAAAAATGAATAGTCATCAAAAAGCCAGATTGGGTCCATTTGTACCCCTCAAGGTTCTTGTAGGTTTCCAGATACTCTCTGGAGTAGGACGAGGGAAAGTTGATCAGGTAAATTGTAGATATCTGGATACTGCAGGTCTGCAACATTTTCCTGCTCAATACTTGTGAAAAGCACACCTGGAGCATTGTAAGGGTCAGTAATGTTTAATCTGCCAAGTTTTGCATTATAAACTATCGTGTGATGTCCGGAGCTCTATAAACTTTGTTTTTGATGTTCTTTGTAACCTTTCTTCTTTTATCTTTAAATTAATGATTTGTGAAAGTAGCCTCAGCCATTGCTTGCAATATTGGATGTTGTATCATTATTGCCTTTAGTGTTTTCAGGAATTAAGTGAATGTAACCATCTTAATCACTCAAGTAAAACAAACTGGAGGGAAATGACAAAGTAATGCTAAACATGATGAGAAATACGGTGCCTGCAGAAATATGAATTCAGCTCAAAAAGAACATCTGCCCTTGGCGGCAGGCCATCTGCATCCAAGGACATCAGTTCCCTCTTGGGAAAAGCTTTTCTGCTGCAGGCTGCCTGGTCTCCTCATCCATTACAAAACTGTCAGAGCACCACAGTGGGAAGTGCACACACTTGTAAAAGAAAAAGAAGAGGTGACCTGATTGGCTCAGAATGATGAGCAGAGGTTGATAGCAGCAAATTGTTATTGAAGATAAAATGAAACGTAATCAATGCAAGTATTACTATTGTGAATGAATATTGAGAGGGACGGGTCATGAAGTGTAATCAGCCTTTAAAAAAACTATTGTATGTCCAATTTGTGCAACATTAACTTATTGAGGTGAGCCTGATGACAATCCCAAACTAAATGTGTGCCTAAATGGATGAGTTATATGTAATGAAACATGTTACCTTTTTCTAAAAATATTTCTTAATTTGATATTCTCATTTAAATAATTATACATGCAGACTATGCACAAGGTGCAAAGGGATTGTATTTAAGCTCTATATTAGTCATGGGTGTTTTTGGGTGGAACATAAATCAAACCAATCCGAGTGTCGTCTCTCATTCCCTTTATGAGCGAGGTGTGCCAGAGCCTGGCACATATTAACCAGTGGCACTTGTCTTTAGTGAGGGACATGGATTTGATCCTTGACTGCTGGACCCTCTGCTCCACTGTTTAACAGTCATTTGTCCCATCAACAACAACAAAAATAAACTGAAGAGGGGAAAGGGCGTATCCTGGTTCAGGCAGGACAGGTCATAAAAAGTATTATTCTGGTCAATAACAGTGGGATGAGAGGGGAGAAATACGTCTTTAATGAGGAAAATATTAATGACATAACCTGCAGCGATCAAGCCCACTTGCCAGAATTAAATGTTGGAGGTTAAAGTTTTTGGAAACCACTGATACATCAAGGTTGTACATCTCAAATGTCTTTCTATGATACATGTTTATGACCTGAATTTCATATTGGGAAGTGAAGGTGATGGTGGGTGCTGGTGATCACTGTGCAAGACATGGCATTTCAACATTTGGTAGCATGACACCACCAGATATTCTTTCTTATATATTATGTTATATTCATTTTAGTTTACTTGTATGTTCTGCTGTCTTTTCTCTTTTACTACAGGAGTAGGGTGAGGGATGACATGGGTTACCGACGAAACACTCTGTTGGATTACTGTTCAATAAAAATGTATCACTTACATCAGCTTTAATAAGATCTCATATTCAAGCTACACCTGGTTTGTGGCAACAAAAGTTGTAATTTATTCTGGCAATTGGGTTGTTTAATCATCTGGAAACCATAACAATCGTATCAATTTATTAACTATCACTCTTTCCAGAAGATGCAGAGATAATTCACAGTATAATTAAAAATGTTGACCTGCTGATGGCCAAGAAGGATTACAATAGTCTCTAGATTTAATCCTAAAACATGTTTGTTTTTTGTTTGTTCTGCCAAGGAGGATTAAGGAATGTTCATATATCCTCCGATGTCCTTGTCAGGTGAAGGATATTTTACAATGTACCCTGGTGGATTTCGCCTGCACTGGGTGGACGGTCACATTCTAAACTCAAAGAAACACTTAATTTAAATGTTCTTCCCTTAGGCAAACATGATTATGTTCCTGATGTTTGACCTCCCTCTGTACTTTGAGGTTAGCCCCCTTTGACATTGGAGGAGTTTCTACTTTTTTGTGAAAGACATACTGAATGTACACTTTGCACCTGTTCCCATCTAACCTATTACATGATGCAGCTGTCAACTCTCTTTTATGATGCGATAGGACACAAGGTCCAGATTCAAAACTTATATCACTCCTGCCTTCTGCCATATCTCAGCAAAATATTCCAGCTAACGTGTGCATTTAATTAGTCAGAATCATAAGTGCAGCCTGATGAAGAGAAAAGCAGACACCAAATTATGCACAAGAAAATAGAACTAGTGATATAATGTTTCAACCACAGAGGTTCTTCAGGTAAAAGTAAAGACATGAAGTCAGATGAGTCATCTCATGAGACATATTCAGAAAGATAATACACTGATGTGGCCACATCTCTAATCTTACTGTCATCCTGTGATTGAACAGATCAGATGTGGGGGGGTCACACTGCGACTTGGGTCATCTATACTGGATTTATCAAAGTTTAAGGAATTTTGTTGTTATTATTACCCTTATTTTCGGCATAACAGACATGGTCTATTATGCACACATGCACACGCACACGCGCACACACACACACACACACACACATACACACAATAATATAGTAGGCAACAAGCAAACAATATAATTTTAACTTAATAGAGTTTCATTATCATAATAGGTAATATTTTGTTCACACTTGAGAGATACAAACAGGGACTATTATCCTGGTGTATATCTGCCATTTGATCTAGTCAGCAGATAATAATTTGTCACTTCATCACAAATAAATAGAGATGGCTGTTCACCTCATAACCTTAACCAACGGAAGACCATCTGTGGTTGTAATAATCAGATCAGTTAGATCCACATAAATATACGGAGCCCTGGAGGTGACATGGATGGGTTTTTTTTTTTTTTTTTTTTATCTCGTGAGTGCGATTTACTATCTCGCACGTGCGAGATATTAATTCAAGCGCATTTTGACGTAATTAAACAGTGCAGTCGGTTAAATGCATGCTTATTATCATGGATCGAGACCATCTCAGAATTTTAATTGATGAATTAATTAAAGTTAGTAAAGTGTGTTATTGTTATTGTGTAACGGTAAGAGGTACATGTAACAGGTATTTTGATGATCCACGATGAGTGTTCAGGTGTTTTAATAGCTATTTTAATAGCTGTTTTAATGGCTATTATGCTTGCCATGATGGAGGAGTTGTCAAGGTAATAGTAGTTTGGTTATAATTAATTTATGAAATAACGTTGCAGCAGTCACAACTGGCAATCAGGACAAACGAATAACAATGGATGCAGGTGCATATAGTATCATATTCATGTGAAAGTTGTGACAGAAAACCTACATTTACTAAAATACCTTCAATTTTCCACGACATTCTCACACAGACCACATTCTCTCGGCTTTCACAGTAACAATAAACATGTTTGTTGTCTTCTGTTCTTATATAAAACAGATATACTATTGCTCTTTATACCACAAGTGGGCGCTGTTATATAAGACAGGTCATAGTTAACACGCTGCACGTAGAGAGGTCAGAGTGCAACAACATGGCGACTATGTACGATACGACGCTGCTACTGAGAACAATGTTACAGTATAAGTTGTTGAAGTAAACGGCACTTGTTCATGATTCCAGCGTCCCATCATTGTTGAGTTAACACCACAACGTTCACTTCATTCAATCATTTGAGCCAGAGTGCCACTGCATCTTACTTACTATCTCGCGAGTGCGAGCAAGTCGCACGTGCGAGATAGTAACTGGCGCGTGCGAGATAGTAAGTCGCACTCGCGAGATAAAAAAAAGAAAAAACCTATCCATGTCACCTCCAGGGCTCCGTATGTATATATATATATATATAGCTCCAATAACAAAAATAAATTAAATATCTGGACGTCAGTAATTTCTTTAAGGGATTTGGCGCCCTTTTCCTTTGATCTCAGGCTTTGTTGGTGGTCTTTATTGTTCGGACCATACGGTGAGATCTCAACACAGTCAGGATTTTGAGACAGCTTAACTAAATCATCACTTAGCTGTGGCTAAAATAACAATGTGCTAATCAAATGTGTATTGTTAAATTCAGTGATTTGTCCAAAGAATGCTGACATGCTAATGTTTGGACAACATGCTACATGCTGCATTAGTTATCTTTCTGAGGAGTTATTTGACAAAAAAAAATACTCTTTCCCCCCACCGCACAGGCATGAAAGGAAAAAGTGAACCAACTTTTTTCTGTACTTGAAAAGACTTTTAGCAGTCTGAGCAAGACTGATGAAATGTGAGCCTTTTTGGGAGTATGAGCTCAAGAAAGTAAGATATACCTCTGTCTGGCATGATGACCAAAATAATCTTAACAGCTTAAAGCTTGTATTTACTCCCATTCCATGTCTGCCTGCAGCACAAAGCACAATAACTGAACTGAGATAGCTCCTCCATCAGGAAGACACTGTGTCTTCTGGGATGGAGGCAGGCCACCTCAGGTCAAAGACAAGTGATTTACTAAACTTAAAGTAAAGAAGCATGTTCCAATCTGGGAAAAGGAGTGTGTTCTCCCCTTCCAGAGGTCTTAATAGAAATCAATACACTGTGGCCCAGAAGACACACATTCAAAGGAAAGACCAGTCGACTTATTTTTCAACTATATTGATATTTTACACCGTTATCATGCACACATCACTCTCATCAAGTGTTCTGTTAACATAATGTGATTCTAGTTATGGTTAAGTAGGAAAGGTTTATGGCAATAGTGATGTTTCTTAACCAAAGTTCTATGCACTCACAGCATCTAAGGGGCTGTTAGAGCTGAAAGATCCCAACATGTTTGTGCACCCTTGCCATCCTTGTTGCCAAGTCACAGGTGGTGATGATCTTTTCATATTAACCTGTCCCCTGTGTGAAGGAGTACAGACACAGACAGTATTTCACATCACACAGGTCAGTGTGGTGTAAAAGCAGATCTGAAAGACAGACTGACCCGTGAAAAAGTCAACAGCAGGGGCAATCACGAGCTGGACAATAAGAAGTGTCACCGTATAATATGTGCCAACAGCTGGTGTATGGCTGTATTGGTGTTCAAAACGTATCTGATTATGCTTTCAGATTTAAAAATCTGGAGGAAAGCCCTATTCTGTTTCTGTTCACAGAGCAATTTTGTTGTGTTGACAGGATATGCAGCATATTTTTGTTGCATGTGTTTACTGGGTTTGTGTTTTTTTTTTTGTTTTTTTTTTACCTTGCAATGCTTTTGCATGTTTTTTTCAAATTCAATTAAATTGTTCAGGCCTTTGCAGCACATTAGTGTGTTTGGTTATATTGTGTGTATTTGCAGTTCATTTCCTTAATGCTGCGCAGTTGTTGACAAATTGATGTTTTCCTAATCTGTTTGTCTTTTGTCTATTCTGCTCGTTTTCTTAAGTTGCTGCATGTTTGCCTTTGCTGGCCACTGTATGGCAGGACCAAAGCGGTAGAATAAAGTGTGTGGCAGCATTTCCAACCAGAGCATTTCATTCATCCAAACAAACCATCACCACTTACTATACTGATAACCAGTTAGGGGGCACTGTTGCTCTAGTTATTTTACAAGTTGGAGGATTATACAATATATTGCACACTTGTGGAAAGCTGTGTGTATGCATGTGTGTGGATGGGGAGCACACACACAGAAACCAAAGAGCATCATGTAATACCGCAGGTTTGTTGACAAGCTGGTGTATACTCGTGTTACACCCAGAATACTAATATTAACATTTCATATTAACAGCCATTACCACTTATTTGTGTGCATTACATACCAGCAACCCTCCAAACGCGCACACACACTGATTAAGCCCACCATGTGTTTGAGGGATTAAGTTGTGCATCTCTTAAGGGGCATGCCATACCATCTGTGCAGGGGCGGACTACAGCACACACACGCACACACAGGCGCACGCACGCACGCACACGCACGCGCGCGCACACACACACGAGTCTACTCATAATCGCTTGATCGTAGAACACCTTAACTGACATTGCAGAGAAGACAATTCACACATTTCAGCAGCTACTATATAGTGTGGCTTAAGTGCAATCTATAGGCAGCTTTTAATTCATTTGTGCTGATGGAGGAGATTTGCTTTACTAATGCCATTCAGAGATGTATAATACCTCTGCCAACACAAAGAACCTGCTCTGCCGTAGCATAGATTAACCAATTCTGTGTATGACTGATGATTTGTCGATGTGCTTCACGCTGTCTTTCTATGTTAATTTGTTTTCATTAAAAGTCAGTATGGCAATCTTAGACAACTACTGCTTAATTGAGCCGACCGGCTTTTTTCCTGTAAGTTTGAAGATAATGAAAAGAAGGGGTTACTCTTAATTAGAAACAAAAACAGGGAAAAATATAGACAGCTAGACCATTAACTAAGAAAATACAGACTTTATAAACCTGACCTCTGACCTCCCCATTTGGTATGCAAGGTCTTCTGCTAAAATATCTGTGACATGACGTGACTTGCTTTTGACTTATGCATTTGTGTGACTTACCCCCACCAATGATCTTTAACTGCATTTTGATCCCAGTGACCAATCTCTTCACTCCACAGCATCTCACGGGAGAAGAATTTGGGCTTTGACTTGGCCATTCCATGACTCTCCATTTCTTAGTTTTCAGCCAGTCCCTGGTGGATTTACTGGTATGTTTTGGGTCGTGTTCATGTTGCAGGGTCCAGTTCCACTTCAGCTTACATTTTTTACAGATGGTCTCACATGTTCCTCAAGCATCCTCTCATACAAAGTAGAATTCATGGTGGATTTCATGATGGTGAGCTGGCCGGGTCCTGCTGCAGCAAAGCATCCCCAAACCATGACACTTCCACCTCATGCTTCACAGTTGGTATGAGGATCTTTTCCTGTAATGATGTATTTGGTTTACGCCAAACATTCCTCTGTTCTGGTGTCCATATAATTAATTTTAGGCTCATCTGTCCACATAACACTATTCCAGAAGTCAAGGTATTTGTCTACCTTCTCTCTGACACACTTCAGTCTGGCCTACATGTTCTTCTTAGAGAGCAAAGGTTTCCTCCTTGCACACCTCCCATTAAAGTTAAACTTGTGTAGTCTCTTTCTGATTGTAGAGGCATGCACTTTCACATCAACAGTAGCAAGAGCCTGCTGTAGGTCTTGTAATGACATTTTAAGGTCTTTGGTGACTTCTTTTAGCAACTTGCAGTCTGCTCTCGGGGTGAATCGGCTTGGACGGACAGACCTGGGCATGCTGGCAGTTTTGAATGTCCTCCACTTGTAGGCTATTTTCTGGACGGTCGAATGGCTGATTTGAAAGTATTTTGAGATCATTTTAAATCCCTTACCAGACTCATGAGCTGCTACAATCGTTTTCTGAAGGCCTGAGGCAGCTCTTTCGATTTCACCATGTCATTCACCCTCACTTCAACAGTCAGGAGCATACCAAACTAAATGTCTGAGGTTGAAATAGTAAAAGCCTCCTTCAAAATGCTGATGAACAATGTTCTAATCATGTGCACTTGATGTGATACACCTGTGTGTGATTTTAGCCATTTTATGGATGGATGGATGGATGGATGGATGGAGTAAGTTTCTGTTTCTGTTGGTGTGATGCTCCTTGAAGTTCCTTGCGACTTCAAGTTCCTTGTGTTTCTGCCAGCGTTTCCTGTTCCCCGGTATGTGTTTTTGGATTTTGAACTTTGTGGAAGCTGTTTTGTTGCACTTTGTTTAACTGTTTAATTTGCTACTTTGGTTTTAGTCCTTGGACTCATTTTAATATGTGCTCCTGTTTTTTGTAGATTTCAGCTTTGGGTAAATAAAGCTTGCTTTTTGTTCTCCCCTATCTTGTCTCCTTGATTCTGCATTTGGGTCCACCTCCAAGTTCCCCCACCTTTTGCCAGAATGAACTGACAAGGAGTGCATGGGGAACAAAGGCTTAAGTACACAGACACACTGATGAGGGGACAGCGAACAGGTGATGAGAGAGGAGGGAAGAGGACAGGTGAGATAACAAGGGGAAGGCACAGAGGAGAGAACAAAGAGGAGACACTACAAAGACAGAAAAGACACAAGAGGGCATAGAAACAACACGTAAGACAAAACAAGACGCATCACAAAGACATTGAGTCATGAACTGTGACACAGATTTTTTTTTCACGTTTTTAATTCACTTTAATTGCTAAGTCATATTGCTTGAATCTCTGTGTTGTTGAAATTGATATTAAATATCCATATGTCCAGCTATGTAAAAAAAAACACAGACTTTCATAGGGTGTCCTAATTCTTTCACATGACTGCACCTCTAGTATTATTTCTGGAAGCACCCCTCAAATGCAGAAGTAGAAAATAAGACAAGTCTGAGTAGGGGTGATTGGATGGTTCATACACCGGACTTTCCCTTAGAATGTATGACCAGTAAGTGTAAGTGTCAAGATGGATTTTTTCTGAGGCAAAAAAAACAATTTACAATTTATTAATTTAGATGGGTCATCTGGGCGATGGGTATCCCCATTCCTGAGGACAGTTTCTTTGCCTTAATCCTGGCCTGTAGTCACCTGGGGCCTCATATATCAATGTTGCATACACAAAAAAAACGTGGCGTACCTCATTTTCAACGCCAACGTTCAGATGTATCAAAAGTGAAATGACTGTGGAAATGTGCGGTGCCCCACGCCAGCTTCATGGCTGGTGTACGCACGTTTCTACAGCTATTGTTCCTTTGGCGACACTTAGAGGTGATGCTGGGAAACTGTTGATTATATAAAAACAATTAGTCCTCAGAGTAATGGCCACATCAGAGACACATTAATGGACAATTAACACACATCTCCAAGGACATTGATAATTTGATATAGACAATCGCTGACGCCATGGATTGCTCTCACAATTTCCTCCTGTGATTACAGCACCGCTTGTGTGAGGACACAGCCAGTCAGGCTGTCAGCAGCTGGTGTGGAGTCGCCAGGGCGCGTGGGGTTGGTTGAGCCGGAGGAGCCGGTGGAGACGCCGGTGGAGGTGGAGGTGCCCTCTCCTGGCTCATCGTCTATTCAGAAATAATGATAATAAGAAAATGAAGTAATTAAACATGAGTCAATGTGTTTATATCCTGGCAACTTTACGCACGAGCATGTGTAATGTGAGCAGCCTAGTGTATGACCAGTATAATGACAACATTTCTGAGTTTAACACATTTACCTTGGGGATGATCTGTGTCGCCTTCATGGGCCCCCACAACTCTGGTTAGAGCTGTGTCACCCACAATAGCTGCCATTCAAAGGGGGTCAGTTCCTCACCTCCTGTCCCAACCGTTGCGGTCACGCTTCGGCAGTGGGCCTAAATCCTCCGCTTCACCTCCACCTTCACGTCAGACCATTTTTTAAATTAAATTTCAGTCACACACACGCTCCCACTCACATTTCTTTTTTTGGTGTTTATCCCTGACGAGAGGCTACCAAATAATACAGATCTTCGTGTCTCGACTTCATTTAATAGAGTTTTGAGCTCAGACTCGGTGAAGTTGCGCTTCTCCCCTTTACTCATCGTGTAAATCTGATGGTGCAGAGAGGGGAATCCCCGGTGCAGGCCCTATTTAAATTAATTTGCATATTTAAGTGGGGGCGTAGACAGGGAGGAGTTTTGCACTTCTACATGTGCGCTCAATTCCACATTGATTGGGATGTACAAAGGAAAAGTGCTTGGATCCACTTTGATACATCTGACTTTTTGCGTATGGACATTTTTATTTCAATTTCCTTGTGTGCATATGAAACTAAAAACTTCATGCCATCTTTGGACAGCATAGGTGGTCTATTCTGGAATTCCTCAAGCTTAGCAGTCAATCTATGAGCAGAAAAAACATTTCAAATATATTCATTTATAATCATTAGGACATTGTATATGTATAATAACAAAATAACCTGAAGGTCTAGTATTTGTGCACATCTTTCTGTCAAAGTTTGTTCTCATTTATATTTAGGAGAGCCTTGTGTTGAGTTTTCCTGGATGAACTCCTTGTGGTAGTTCTCCAGATGGTCATCATGGCAGGTTCCGACAGCCCAGGTGTGACTGCTACAGACCTGGTGGATGATCCTAAATGCCTTACATTAGTAAAAATCAATAAAATTGTTAACCATCCTTTTCCCCAAATTCATTGTGTACTCAGCATCAAATCAGCAGTGGACCAAGAGATATGCACCAGCTGAGAGAAAAATTATATAATCTGCTGAAAATGTTTTGCATCCTTTGGGCTCTGTGCAGACATTTTACTTCACCAATGTGGATGATGCTCTGTAGATGGTACCAGTGATGTTTAATAATCCACTGTGGAACCTTCCTGTCCTGGGCCGTGCAAGAACCATGTCAGTTTGTGATGTTTACAGTCAGTATGCTTTCTATTGCTCCTCTTTAAAAGTTGGACAGATGGTGCTGTTAGGCTCAGTTGGTAGAGTGGGCGTCCCATGTGCTGAGGCTCTGCAGCAGACCTGGGTCCGACTCCCGGCCTGGGAACCTTTGCTGCGTGTCACTCCCCCTCTCTCTCTTCCTGTTTCCTGTCACCCTCTTCAGCTGAACTATCAATAAAGCCATAAAAGCCCCCAAAATACTTAAAAAAAGAATTTAGCCTTCCCCAGGTTCCGTAGGAAATAGAGCCTTTTTTGTACTTTTTAAATTAGGGTAGTGATGTGTGATGACCAGGATACGTTCTTTGTGGTGGTAATTCAAAGGCACCTTTAACTATTCCCCTGTTCCACCTCATCTCCACTGACATGGACAGGGGTGTGATTGTTTGTCTACTTTTTTCTAAAATCAACAATCGGCTCAACAGTCAATTTTGCCATTGAGCAAAAGATGCTTCTCTGTGCAAATTTTTTATTTCCTCCCGAAACCCCCGAATGAACTCTCATCATTATTTATAGTGTGGTCGATGATGGCGATGTCATCCACATACTTCACAATGTAGTTCTCTGACTGTCTAGGAGTGCAATCTCTGGGTCTGGTTGTGAGGAAGTGCAATATCCAGTTGCAGAGTGCTGTACTGAAACCCAGAGTTTTAAGTTTCCAATCAGCTTCATGGGTGAGATTGTGTGGAATACAGAGCTGAAGTCAAGAATTTTGATATAGCTGTTTTTCCCTCCATGTGCGTGAAGACTGAGTGAAGAGCAGTAAATATGAGATCCTCTGTGGATCTGTTGGTTCTAAAAGCATGCTGGTTATGGTCCAGGCTGGCGGGGATGTTGTCTTTTTTTTTTTTTTTTAGATTTTTTCTGGCATAGACACCTTTATTAAGCAGTAGACAGATAGGAAATTTGGGAGAGAGAGGGGGATGTGACATGCAGCAAAGGACCTCCGGCCGGATTCGAACCAGGGTCGGCTGCGTATGTGGCATGCGCTCTAACCACTCAACCACCTGCGCACCCAGGGGATGTTGTCTTTGATGTGCTATAGAACCAGTCTCTCAGAGCACTTCATCAGGTAGGGGTGAGAGCCACAGGGCGGTAGTCACTAAGACTAGACACAGCAGACTTCTTAGGTACAAGAACGATGATGGCTGTCTTGAGGCAGGAGGGAACAGTGTCCTGTGACAGTGAGACGTTGGAAATGTCAGTAATAACATCAGCTAGGTGATTGGCACATGTTTTTAGTACCCGGCCAGGTATTCAGTATTATTTGGACAGCGGCCTTATTCAGTAATCACTCTGAGCAGTTTTTTTCTCACATCCACTGTGCTTACTGACAGTGGCTGGTCCTCTGGAGGCAGAGTAGACATTACCGGTGAGTCTTTGCTCAGGAGATCAAACCTAGCATGGATTGTGTTCAGCCTATCTGCATTGTGGCCTCTCACATGAAAGGGGCACTCCTACTTTTGTAGCCTGTGACATTTTGAATTGCCTGCCGCATATTGTTATTGTTGGTGTTGAGGTCCCTCTCCAGTCTCGGCTGATGACTCTGAAAATATCCTGGACCATGTGTACGCAAATATTCCCGGCAGCAACAAAGCCCTCCACATACTATCAGATCACATTGATTGACACTATGCTAGGTACACTTTGCTAAATGCCTGGCTAAAGACTATTGACCGCACGCTACACGGTAATTGGGGCGACCGTGGCTCAGGCGGTAGAGCGGGTTGCCCCAATGTTCGGAGGGACGGCGGTTTGATCCCTTTCCACTTGTGTCATGGATGTTGTGTCCTTGGGCAAGACACGTGAATGTGTATGACTGCTGTATGTTTGAGGTGGTGGTCGGAGGGGCGCTGAATGGCAGCCACGCTTCCGTCAGCTGTGGCTACTATCATAGTTTACCACCACCTGACTGTGTGTGAATGAATGGAGCCTGGAACCCTGTCAGGCGCTTTGGGTGTCTTGAAAAGCACCATATAAATCCAATCCATTATAATAAATGGTCTGAAGCAAGAGGAATTGTTAGCCTGACTGCTAACTGTTACTGAGAAAGTATTGACCAAAAATAAACCATAAACTACTGCTCAATATCTAAAGTAAAGTAACAGCTACCAGCTGCAGTTACTTGTAGATAAAGTTTAACAGTAAAATCTCAATTTAGCACCTAAGTTATCATATATTTGAGTTTGCCAACATTAGCAATAACATCAGCTAGTTCAAGGTGTATGCTGGGCTAACCACCACATTGGCAGCACATTTCCCATATTTATGATTGCTTAAACATGGACTTACCTGCAAATGATGCACAGGCATCATCTCGCAGTTTCTTCTTCTTTCTTTTCTCTGCTCCTGACCCCTGTTGTCTTTTCGAGGCCATTTCCAGAAAAGTTGACAACCTGCTGTCAAACTTTGTCAGGCGCAATCCTTCAGACCACTGAGATGGGGAGCGCATCCACGGGGAGCTTGGGTAGTTGAGTGTGTGTGTGTGTGTGTGTGTGTGTGTGTGTGTGTGTGTGTGTGTGTGTGTATGTGTGTGTGTGTGTTGTGGGGGAGGGGGGCCTAGCGTTACTTTATTGAGCAATTAAATATATCTCTTGTTCTACATGCCAAAAGAGTCCCTAATATTTCTATACTGAAATAATATCGGCATTATCATGACTATGATGATTTTTCATCTATTTGCTATTTTTGGTGCCCTCTCACCACGTGGTGCCCTACGCACAGGACGTGATGTGTGTGGTGGGAGCGGCGGCGCTGCCTTTACAGCCATTCTTGCTATGTCCAGCCCCCACCCCTCCTCTATCTCACTTTCAGTGGCGTGTCATCTAATACAAAACAACAACAAACATTTTTTTTTAAATGTTGTGAGTGTGAATGACTGTTATCCATCACATTTCCATCAAAAACGCAAGAGCTGCGGCTTTTCTGATTAGCAGTTAGATTAAAAAGAGATATAGCAGATAGATATACAGCTGACCTGATCATCTGTCAAACTACTCGGCCAAGGAGCTGCTGTCATGTAATGAGGCTGCATGTACTTAACCACAACATAAACATTTGAAAAATGTATTAGCTGTGACAACAAGGTCTCCCCATAAACACACACATGTTTTTCTTCACATGTTAAGTCTGTAATTGGTTCAGAAAGACATGGTCTTTAGGAGACCTGCAGTGTCAGGGTTTAAGATGGGGGAGGGGGGTGATGCTAATCCACAAATTAGTCTTTGTTTTTGTTTGTTCACCTGCTGCATGTGTGGCCATGAAGGCATGTCACATCAGAAGTTTGTTTGTGTGCGTTTCAGTGTGCACACGTCTGCATGCAAGCCATACATAACAAATCTTTGGATTATTTAATGTTTATTAGTGTGTTTATGTTCTTTTGTGTGCATACATAAAAGAACATAAGTCATCAACACAAGTCATCCCGTGTGTGTGTTCATATTTATGCCAGAGCCAATGTTTGTGTGCTTGGCTGTCATAACAGGCACAGTTGTAACTCTATGAGTATTTTTGTGCTTGTGTGTATGTGTAGGTGTATGTGTGTGTGTGTGTGTGTGTGTGTGTGTGTGTGTGTGTGTGTGTGTGTGTGATTAAGTGCTGGGAGAGAAACCCTGCTTGAGAAGCTCAGGGGAAAGGCAGTCAGATAGCGTCTCAGCTACAATACAGCGAAACAGCCGATAGAGAAACAGACTGTTTGCCTGGAATCTTCACGACTGATACTCTGTCAACAACTCTGAAATATCTTTACCTGGAGGGATGCGTGGGGGGGGGTGTTGTGCGGTGGGAGGAGAAGAAGGGGAAGCAGGGAACAAGGGAATGAGATAAAATGAAAAGAGAGGAAGAGGCAGAGGCTCTGCCAGAGGAAGAGAGAAATAGAAGTTTTGTGACACGGACTGAGCAGAAAGAGAACCAGTAACACAGAGACGGAGAGAATCTGTTACATTCAGAATATATCTCCTGCTTTTATTTTATTAATGTGATGATTCACTTTGAACTAACTACGGCTTTTCTTCTGTCCAAGAATGCATACCCTACACATTGACATATTTTTTTTTGATAATTTTGGGAAATATGCTTTGATACTTTCTTTCCAAGATTAAGATGAAAAGAGGGGTTGAGTCACTGCTTATTACACATAGACAAGACAAGAGTTGACCTCATCACAGTAATTATCATTGCTGCTGACCCCAGTGTTCAACTAATGGACAGAGCATGGTGTATAATCAGGTAGTGGGCTTTCAGGTGTCAGGTGTATTTGCCAGACATGTTGCTCAAATAATCATAACTTGACCCCAATAATTTGATTCTAACCTGAAAATTTGGCACATTTGTCTGATTTCCTCAGCAAATCCTTGTTTAGTTCTTTCACGCGTGACTGAAATACATTTTTCACATACAGTCACAGACAAGTAAAAGGGCTAATCTGTAGCCTTATTGCCATGCTTCTCAATGTGCTCCTTTAAAAAGCATTCACACATTGTTCATTCAAGCAGACCGAAATGCTTTCATTTGTGCAAGTTTCTGTCACCTTGGGCAGTCATTACGCTCCCAAAATTTCGATTACATTGACCACATGTCTGAAGGCCTTTTCAGATCCTGTTGTTCTGCTTTACACTGTGCAGCAAAGGAAGTGTCCACTCTGACTATGTTATTAGCCCATGTCTTTGTTCTGCACTCTTTCCATGATCACAGATACTCTGGATGTTTCCAATCACAGAATATGCTGATAAACGCGTGCCTTTGCAATGACAGGAGATTATAGACATAAACTGAGCTTTACAGCATCATCCATACACTTTTTTCAATTTCATTTGGCACTTATAATTAGCAATATCCCTATACATGTATTTTCAGGGAACTTGATTGTTGATAATGTTACCCGTATCAACATCAAATTGCATGATATATAAGTCTTAATCAGCATCACATGAAGCGTGGCTGACTAATTACAGGTCGTTCCATCCCGTTGTGGTTGCACTGAGTGAGGAGGCTAAAAGCAGCCCAAAAAAAGTGCCCTTTGAAAGTCTTTCATCGTTGGTTGAAATTGTCCGAATGTGATGCCTAGATAATTTGTTTATTTGTCACAATGTACAGATTATATAGACTTTATTTCTAGCAAGCTAGCATGGTGTGCACTTGTTTTGTTTGTTACAGTACATATTCAGTATAGTCATAAAGCCTTTGGGCCTCCACAGTTGGTTGTTAGCGTGTTGAAACCTTCTCAGCTTGCACAATAGTCACCCTAATTTTCACCCTGCAGGGTCAGTGTACACTCCTGGTACTGACAGTTAAATGTATGTTATCATGCCATCTCTAAAATTCACATTCAGTTTGAACCACAGGGTTGTCTAAAGACATTTGTTTTAACATTGCTAGCAATACCAAGTTAAATAAAATAAAGAATTCCAATTATACCATTTAAATATTATATGATAATATTAAAAATAATTAAATAAGTTCATTTGAAATTGGATCTGGTTTCACTTGTTAATGAACCACACTAATAACATCCTAACAATAAAAGTAGCTATGATACACTATAACTACATCAGCAGTGTTGGTGCTAATGCCCTGCAAATGTAATAGTATTTTGGTAGATTACAGTCACTATGTGTAGTATCAGGCTATCACCAACAATAAAGTGTGCTTCCACATCAGTCACTTCTACCAATGTGCCACCAGAAAAATATCCTCCCAAAAAAATTATGTTGGCCACTTCCATTCCTTAGTTAATCAGAGAAAAGGACAAAAATATCACAGTAAAGTCCACTCTATGTGGTGGGAAGCTGAGGGAACTACCTGCAGCAAGAGCTGGCAAAAGTGACCTGAAGAATCACTGGAAGACTGTTAAGCCTCACATTCAAGGAACAGCAAGAGAGGCAGTAGAGACAGGATGAGGATTGTGAGAGCAAGCTGAAGCAACAGAAGTTGAATTTCTCTCTCTCTCTCTATCTCTCTCTCTCTCTCTCTCTCTCTCTTCTTCTCTCTCTCTCCTATCTCTCTCTCTTATATCTCTCTCTCTCTCTTCTCTCTCTATCTCTCCTCTCTCTCTCTCTCTCTCTCTCTCTCTTCTCTCTCTCTCTCTTCTCTCTTTCTCTCTCTTGACCCAACCAGTCTAGAATGTCAGGTAGCTCTGAGGTTCCTGTCTGTTTAAAGGTACTTTTTTATTTATTTATTAATTTATTTTACCAGTAAGGACTCTTGCAACTGAATGTCGTCAGAGATATGCAGCTGCCTACAGAAGGCTAGATCACAAGCTTTTAAAAAGTGTGATGCAAAATTAGCCAAAACTAAATCATACGGTTGCCTAAAGTTCCATAGGTTACACTGAGGCTATAGTAGTTGAAACCGTATTCCTTAATTCCATTATACTGGCCTTGTTGGACTACAGTGAATGGTAACACAAATTACTTTCAAATGAAATTACACTACCAATATGTATACATTTCAGAAATAATAAATTCTAGTTAGAATGGACAGAAGGTTTTTCATAACTTCCATCTACACACAGATGTTAAAATTATTTTGACCTTTTCATGTAATATTAAAAAAAATACTTTTTTTTTTTTTTTTTTACATTTTTAACATTTTATTTTATTTTTTGTCCAACCTGATTTTTAACACAATACTTAATAAGGCCCAACCACTAACAACAAATATATATTCTAGATAAAAACCTAGAGAGAAAATGATAGGGACATGACTCTGGAGAGAATTGGATGAAAGTAAAGCAATGGACAGGGTGGGGGTTGGGGGGGTATGAGAGAGAGAGAGCATGAGAGAAAGAGAGAGAGAGAGAGAGAGAGAGAGCATGAGAGAGAGAGAGAGAGAGCATGAGAGAAAGAGAGAGAGAGCATGAGAGAAAGAGAGAGAGAGAGAGAGGGGGGGGGGGAGAGAGAGAGAGAGAGAGAGAGAGAGAGAGAGAGGGAGGGACTTAAAGAGTAAAAGAGAGTGAGCTTGAGGATCCACAGATAAGAGAAGGGAAGAGAGGGAGCAGGGCTGACAGACCGTGCTTTTAGTTCAACAGGGTGAACTAACGGACAGGGAAATCACCACAGAGAGAGACTAATGGGAAATATTTGGACCTAGACACTGGAGGCACCGAGGGACACTGAAAGGCTTAGCGAGGTAACTGCTCTGCTTTCCTCCCCTTACACTGCTTGTTAATGAGAAATTGAACAAAAGGGCACTGACTCTACACAGAAATTTAAATAATGCTTTCTGTCACGTGTTGCCAAGTATCAAGGTTATTCTTGAAGTATTCAACGTGAGAGGTTTGACATTAAGTCAGAGGTGATTGGGGCTTTTAGGTTCTCTTAAATCAATTAAAGAAGTGTCAGCTAGAGTAGAGGAGCTGCAACCAGGACATGTTGTGCATCCCTAAAAGGGAAAGCCTGTGGAGGAACATGCCTGTGATTAAAGCCCTTTGATCAGTTTATGGTGATGTGATGTGATGTGATGTGATGCGATGCTTGATTGGAGTTTCTTATTATGTTTTTCTCAGGAAGTCCAGCATTCTTTAAGCTAGCTGTAGGGCTTGTTTATAAGTCAAGTGGATGGAAGAAGTTAGCATTTAGTGGAGCAGACTTTTTGATGGTAACAGAAGGGTGAAGCTCAGCCAGTTCTTTATGACTTGTTTCTACTTGTTTGTGCAATATAATTCCTTTTCATGAAACATTAAGACATTGACTGTTGTTCTTTGATAACTTCAATATGACTTGAGTTGAGCTGCAGGGAAATGTAGTAGTCCACATTCTTACTGGCATCTTTAACTTATACAGTAGGTCATGAGCAATTTTTGCAATAATCATTTACATTCCCCAGTAATGTAATAACCCTCATTTATGTTGTTACTGTATCTGTATAGTCATCTTATATTGGAAGAACAGATGTTATAGCGTATCAGATTGCACTACTATCATCATTACATTCACACATTAAATCTTTCTGTGCATTACATTATATTGATGGTTAAATAATTTTAGCAGCGCTCACCTGCAGAATAAAGAATATTACTCTTCTTCACAGAAACACTGTAACGGTTCAGAGTTATTTTATCTTTAACATTGTATTTGAGATATCCCCAATATCACTGTCTGTATCTTGTATGTGATATAGAACTCATAGTAAACATTTATGGATGTACATCATGATAGGAATTGGGAAAATAGTAAATAGGTTTATACAACAGGTGTCACAGTGGAGTTGGAGGCTGGGTTGGTTCCTCAGTTTGACTGAGCCAAAAGAATCACAGCATTTTTACCAGCTGCAACACAGTTGATGGTATTGCTTCCGTGTGTGAGTCTCGATGTGTGTGTTTGTGCGTGTAGTCACTGAAAAATGTGGTACTAGAGACACCAGTTGTAGAAAGACTACCACATAAGCAGTTAGGAAACTTTACAGGTGTGTAGTTTGGATCATAATGAAGACCAGGTTTGAAGAAAGGTGTTGTCTTGCAATATTGCTGATACAGCTGTTGTGATCCCATTGCAAGATGGTCTCTAGCTGTTTTTTTTCTTTTCTTTTTTAATTGTGTAATGCCACTTCTGTGCAGTGTAAATAGATTTAAACACAACATACTGTTACATAATTATATGTGTTTACAGTTGCACATTTACTCATCCAATGGACAGAGCCCTTCATGTGAAGTAGGGTTGTCAGTTTGGGGTCATTTTATTGGGGTAGCGGACGCCAAAAGACTGAACAGATTGATCCGCAAGGCCAGTGACGTTGTGGGGGTGGAGCTGGACTCTCTGGCAGTGATGTCAGAGAGGAGGATGCTGTCCAACTTGCATGTCATCTTGGAAAAAGGCTCTCATCCACTCCATGACATGGTGGTCAGCCACAGGAGTACATTCAGTACTAGACTGATCCCACCAAGATGCACCACAGAGCGCCACAGGAAATCATTCCCGCCTTTGGCCATCAAGCTGTTCAATAGGAAGACTCTGGACGATTTGTTTCAGTTGACAAACCAAGTAATGTGCAATAATTATGACAAATAATGTGCATTATTTATTATACTATATATTTGTAGTAGAATGTACATTTCTTATATTTGTATTCTATTATTCTTGCTATTATTATTTTTCTACATATTTCTAAGATTTCTGAATGGAAGCAGCTGTAATGAAAGCAATTTTCCCTCGGGGATCAATAAAGTCTTTCTGATTCTGAAAGACAAAGTGAAAGTAAGAGAGTCCATAGGAAATAAACTGCCCCTCACCTGTTTTGTGTATTCTCTCCATGTCTGTGACATATTCTACACTAAACAGGCAAGACTTTCTAGATAAAGATAGGCAGCAGCCACACTTGACAAATGCGGGTAGAGCCAGTGCCAGTGGAAGGTCGCTGGTTCTATTCCCCTGGTTTGCATGTCAATTGTCCTTGGCAAGATACTGAACCCCAAAACTACTCTCAATTTGCTGGTCGGCACTCTGCATGGCCATCGCCATCAGTGTATGAATGAATGAATGTATGAATGAATGTAAGTCGCTTTGGACAAAAGCGTCTGATAAGTGTCCTAAATATAAATGTAGATGAAGCAATGCAGCAGTCATGCTTGACACATGCGTGTCTCAGGCATGTTTCAGGTGTCCAGTGTGACCGGTCTAACCTGTTAAATGAAAAGTGAAAGATAATGCCGTGCAGCAGTGCTGAACACACATCGAGGATGTCCAGCCTTTAATTAGAGCAGTAAAATAATTTGTTTGCATCATGCATTTTGATTAATGCATTGTATAAGAAATGACTTGTAAAAAAAAATGTACGCAGATTAATCATGCCCTTTGATGCCCCTTGACCAGCAGCTTTGTAAACATGATGGAGGCAGATGACTTTTAACATGCCTCTCAAACCAAGACTTAGAGATGTGGTTTATATTTGAATCGATGCCAAATCAACATCCTATTCTGACGTGCACCTCCCCAGAAATGCAACTGCATATTGCAACAACGTGGGCTGTGCCGACTGATTGGTTCACTTGGGAAAAGTTTCCCCAATAAATACACTGCACTAATCGGCTTTTGCAGTCGCTCCTTACCAGCTGGCTGCTCTCCTTGGGTTATAGTCCTCCTCCAGAGCCTCTCTTGGCTGCGAGCTGAAGGGCAGCCTAGTGGCAAAAGCAGGCTTGCCAAAACCAAGTCCTCGACCTGGGTTTGTATGGAGCGGACTGCCCTCTCTGCAGACATTCTACCTGTCTGCTGTCTTTAGCCCAGAGACACAGCTGTGAGACGGATGGGTTGGTGTGTTTAAATGGGAAAGTCAGCTTGCTGTCTGCTCACCTTTGCCAGAAACGCCAGCTCACATGCATAATTGCTCACTATTCTGTCGGCCCTTGTGTAGGCTATGGCACCGCCCTGTGTAGAGTCTACATACAACCCTATGTCAGCTTTTATTATAACGCAAGAAGACAAGCTTGTTGGGTGACATAAAAGTCCCACAAGGAATTTTTGTACCCTTGTAGTACTTCAGACTTGAAATATCACTTCTTTTCAAAGTTAAGAATGTCCATTTATTCATTGATTCACTCATCGACCAAAATATATTTGCACTAAAATAGTTTTTGAATACTTAAGTAATATTGGTGTGTGCAATTAATTTTGATTAATTAGTCTCCAAGCTTTTAATTGTTGGCAGCCCTACTCCTCAGACCAGTGCATCGCACTTTCTCCCCTGGCCCACAGAAACATGATCTTTGGCAGCAAGCCATCCTTGGACATGGCTGCAGGCCATGTCTTCTTAATGTGGTACAGTTAACTATAGCGCTACTTTTAAACTGCAGCATTACATATTTTGACATCATGAGCTTCTTTTAGTGTGTCTAACTTTTTACCTCAGACTGCTTTTGGGTTAGCATACAGTGTGTCGGTATGCAAATTAAGTTTATTCAATAAACTGACACATGTATCTGGTAAGCGGTAAGTGTTGTGATCCCAAATTTGTAGTAAGACAGTCGTATGTTCTCGTTTAAGGCGAGCTTGGTCTCCACCAGCTCTTGAGGAAATGTATCTTGAGCTGCTAAATGCTCCACTTTTACCCCATTTACATGTGGTATTAAAATCTGATCTGTATCCAGATGTATTATCTGGATAATAAACAATCTGATATTTGCATTTACATCTGCATATTTTTAATGTGTTTGTTATCCTAACTCCCCTCTTTGAATAGAGCTACTGTGTCTTTTTTGTTCTGGTGTGTTTCAGTACTTGAGTCTATTCTGTGACACAGTTGCACAGTTATTTATTACTGTTTAACATTCACATTCATTTCTCACCCATATGACTTTCATTTTTTCACACAGCACTGTTGAATAATGCATCTCTTGGCACTTTGTCTGCACAGAATAGATTTATATCTAGTATTTTATTTAGAGGTGTGTCTCTTTACAGCCTTCTCACTTGTCCGCTCACTAAAAAATTAAATAACAACTGAACATAATTATGGTAGTCAAAAAACAAATACCTGTATCAATTTTATGTATATGTAGTATACAGATATGAGTATAGATGCTTATATCTACCACAGACCCAAAAACATAGTGATCCAGATGTGGTGTGTGTGTGTGTGTGTGTGTGTGTGTGTGTGTGTGTGTGTGTGTGTGTGTGTGTGTGTGTGTGTGTGTGTGTGTGTGTGTGTGTGTGTGTGTGTGTAAAATTCACCAGCTAGTTGAGAACTTGGTCAAATGGGAGGGCATTGTAAAGTGAGTTTGTCAGAACTTTTCAGTTCTACCTGACCCAGTTTCTGTCTCCACAAGTTGTCCTGAACCTCCCAATGTGACAGTCAGGTCATACACATGTTATGTGAATGTGATTTGGCATATTTGTAGAAATATCAATATGAACATATTAGTGGTTTGGAGAAACATTAACTATGAAGGTATTATTGGTGCAAAAGGTTTGAGCACCTGTAACAGTGGAATTTGTAGTTGTGTTCAGTGATTGTGTATGTGTATCAATACATTTGAAGTCACATACTCTATGAGTTGTGTACTTGTAGATTTGTTTTCTCTCTACAAATACAACACAACACTTACACATTCACAAATTCTTAATTACAGGTGCACAAATCTTACTTTACAAGTCACAGACTAAAAAACTGACACATTCATATTTTTGCTCCTATTGTTGTAGTATATTTGGTGCAAAACATATTTGTGTACCTGTTTCAAACAATGTTAAGTTGTGGACAAAATTTGAATATGTGCAAATCTGAATGTGAACTTCTGCAATAAATGTTCAATGTATGTAAAATAATTTCTCACAAAAATATTTTTGTTCTTTTAAAACACAAACACAAATCGATAAGAACAACAACTGCTTAATCTTCCCCACGAGTCACATATTTGGTTTCCTTCAACTACAAATCACGAATGCATTGAGATATGCAGCAATAGCTCATACCAGGGTGGCTGGTTCAAGTCCTGCTACAGACCACAATATGGAAAGTGGACTGGTAGCTGAAGAGGTGCTTGTTCATTTCCTGGGTTACTGCTGAGGTGTACGGTGTGAAGCTGAAAAAAAAATCTACAAGTACACAACTCATAGAGTATGGGACCTTTTTACTGATACACATACACAATCACTGCACACAACTACAAATTCCCCTTTTACAGGTGCTCAAACCTCTTGCACCAATAATACTTTCATAGTTAATGGCCAACACTTTATTCTGGTGACTACATTGTCTGATAGCTGTTCATGATTAAAAAACTTTGTAAGTTAAGTCTGAAGCCTCAGCAACCAATTCTAAAAATGTATTATTCATTTAATTCCAAAAATGTATTCTTGTGTTAACTGTATTAAGTTTCGATCAGTGCTGAGAGGGATCTGTTTGTCATCCAAGGATGAAAGCTTTTTTTTGAATGGATTGAAACTTGCATCAGAGGAGTTAATACTCCTCACTTGTGATCATAAATGTTCGATTAGCAATTAGAGTGTAAACAGTCAAGACACTTGAATAGGCTCAACCACACTGTAAGTAATCTGAAAGAAGTGGGTAAGGAAGCAAGCAAAACTCAAAAGAGGAACAGAGTGGAATTAAAAGAATGCCCATGGAAACACTGATTAAAACATGAACTGTCACTTGCTTGATTAGAGGTGATAGAAAAGGTCAATCAAATGATAAATTTGTATCAAAAATTGTAACATTAATTTAGGGTAAGGTGAGTACTACTATTTTGGCATTTGACAACGTCCATACTGAAAAATCATGATGGATTTCATTGTATTTTTGGGGTGGGGGTTGTGGGTTTAATATTTCTGCATATGGGGGTAGTATGGGCTTTCAGGGTTCACGCATGAGTGGCTTATCAGTTTACCACTGTACACACCAAGGCTTCAAACTGTTGCTCTGACAGTAATATCTCACTCAACCTCATGACTGTCAGCCATCCATGATAGACCAGACTGATTAATTGTTTAATGCTGCTGTAAGCATTGTCGCCCTGATATATGTATATTATTGAATAAGTCTGGGTTACAATGAACCATTTTCGTTTCTGATATCTGCGTCTAAATAACTTCTGGACTAAGACTCTGAACCGGGCAAGCTTTGGTACAAGTGATAAGTGGACCAGGTACAGTGCCAGGATTTCAGTTTTGGGTGAGCCACAATAACTTTTGCTAGGCCTCAATAATATCTATATAATATAATTTTTCTGACAGTTTCCAGTCTAAAACAGTGAGGGCATCAAGCTGTGAAAAGCAACTAGGGCATCTATGACTCTTTTTCATGTTCAATGCCAAGATAGCTAATTATCTACAAGCAACAGTTTATTTATAACAAGCAGCATGCACATTCAAAAATGCAGATTCTGTAGACATTCTGACTGGATTATGATTTGTTTTAAGTTGATTGCAAGGGAAGGGAGAAATCGATGACTAGATGAGCGGCAAACTGCACTGTCATTTCATATGTTTGTCTTCATAGAAACCATTTATAGATGCTTTCCAGGCAACATTGAGACAATAAAGTTGAGCAGGAATCCTCAGCTCTACCTTCCTGCTTACCTTCATTGTATTCTAATTCATTATTGTCTCTAGAGAAACTGACAAAAATTGAACATCTAAAATTTAAATACAAAAAGATAGAAATAACTATGTTGCTAGAGAGTGTGCAACACCCCTCAAAGTAATAATGATGATCATAAACTTTATTTATATTGCACTATTACAGTTACAGTAGTGCAACTAAGTAGTTCAGTAGTTTACAAAAACCAGATCAAACACAAGCAAATATGACAAGCTAAAAGCAATGAAAACCTAGGTCAATACCAAGTAAAATATAAAAAACAAATTAAAGCCTTATTTTAAACATCAGCTACTATAAAACTATGAATAAACTATAAAAAATGATTGAACCAAATTATTTTTTTCTTATTTTCCTTGGTATTCTTGTCATAAACAGATATCCAACTAACCTGTCTGTCTGTGGAATGTGGGAGGGGGCTGAATCAGGAAGAGGAAACCAACAAAGAAACGGGTTGAACCAAAAACTTTTTTCCTATGCAGTAACAGTGCTGCCATATAAATTGTAAGGACAGCACCAGAGTGAACCTTACTTCTAAACAGGTTTATTCATCCCTCTCTCTCTCCCACATTTCCTGTTTCCTTGTCTCGGTCAATTAGGGTCGTTCATTTTTTACTTTCTTCCACAGATGCATGACTTTATGGGTGGGTTTTAACATTAGTGGGGCAGATATTTAAAGTGTGTCACACAAATTGCCTCAAGCACCTAAAGAGAAAAGCAGGCAGATGAGAAACGGATCACCTGTTGCCCCCAGGTAATGCAATTTAATTAGGGCCATGACAAATCCTCCAGAAAACCTGAGAAGTAAAGATGTTTTTCATTTCATTTGATCTGTTTGCTGCTGCGTGACTGCAGTGACCCGCAGTCGTAAAAGGAGGGCTGCACTTGATAACTATAAACGCTAATTGGCAGCAGAGGGCTTGAATCCTGACGATGATTGTAAAATCCTGATGACTCCATTGGACCTCAATGTGCTCAGCAATGGCAGGGTGGCACTGTCCATATTCCGGCTGGTTGATTCCACAGGATGCGGATGTATGTAGCCTTAAGCTTTGCTAATATAAGTAAAAGCTCTTCTGTCAATAGTGTGCAGTACCTGAAGGATGAAAAGAACAGAAAAAACAAACTGCAAATTGCAAAGAAAAAGAAGGTTCTTCACCGTGAAATGGAAAATGTTACAACAAAACAGCAAAGAATAATGAAGAGCATCGAGACATGCATAAAGAGGCAGACGGAATGGCAGTCAAGGCCGAGCAAGAACAGGAGTTCGCATTACTGGCACCTCAGTGGTGGAACGAACTCCCAACCAATGTCAAAAAATAAAATGCATGCACTTGTATGTTCGTATTGTTAGCACTTCAATCACAGCACTTATGCACTTAAAAAATCTTTGATAAAATCAACGCAATTTAAAAACTGGTATATAGTTTGAAATCTACACTTTCGACAGCGCGTCTCAATGCCATCTTAAATCAGTCATGTCTTGTCCCCAGCAGATATTCACACATAAAGTTGGTTCACAACCTCTCTGAAGATGTCCAAATGTGATTTTTTCTTATTTTCAAGTTCATCCTCAATCACAGTATCAGAAAAAGCCGGGTACAACACACTATTAATGGTAAAATGTCTTTACTCCACACTTTTAATGTACAGATTCTGATCACGGCTGACTTCATGCCCCAGTGGACCATATGGACCAGATGAATGACAGTGATATTAGTGCAAATTCAGCAGTGTTTGCCTTCATCAACAGGGGGAGCTCAGAGGTGGTTATTAATGATGAAATTAATTTTGTTGAACATTTGAGCATGACTAATAATCGGCAGTCTCTCAACCTCTCGAAAGAAACAGTCAAACACCAGTAATCGCTGAAAGCTCTGACTGAGTCTATAGCTGTGGCTATAGACAAAAACTGGGACACCTCCTAGAAAAACTAAGCCTGACAATGACCTGCATCTCAGCTATCCCTCCCTCAAAAGAACACTGGCTTGAAACCTCGAGGCACATGTCTCATTTTACTCCACTCCACTTATTCTGTGTCCTCTACTATTCTGTAGTAGTATTTCCCTTTTCAGAACACTACAGAACAATACATGGTGAAATTACACCACTATGTGTAATTTTGTAAAAAAAAAAAAAGAAAGAGGCCCTCTACACTATAGGCCACTCACGCTAAAATGCCTGACAACTTTAAAACATTATATATTTGTGACAGAATGTACACCAGTTAAAGTTATAGTAAGAATAAAAAAAAACAAAAAACAGATTCTCTGTCATAAATAAGTGGGTGTTAAACACACAGACAATACACATATATACACAAACTCAGTCACTCCGGTTCGTCTTCACTGCCTGAGAGCTATAAATCAAGATTATTTTACTACACTGTCTATTTCTTACCTAAAAGGTTTTCAGAAAGTTTCTGTTTAGCTGCAATCGAGAAAGATCATGAACTGGAAGTGACTGCTTTATTGCCTCTGTATTGTAAAACCAGAGACTGAAAAATTCAGATCAAACTGTAAAATAAGGCAGTTATGATTAATCTGAACCACTATCCTGTTTTTTTTTTCTGTTTATTGTCTAAAATGTTTTCAAAAACACATTTTTGTGTTTAGACTGTTGAGATTTAATATTGTTTGCGGCCAGCTGGCTGACTTACTGTTTCCTGTTTCAAAATGCATGACAAGCCAAAACCAAGTGGTAGGTTACCCATCAGGAGATGTGTTTATTGGTCTGGTGTGGCACAGTGCATAGCACTGTTGTAGGTTTTCATCCTTTTAAGCAAAAGGGAATACCAATGTCTTTTTCCTTTTTCTCTAGTCATGTTGCACCAATTCATGCCTATGTGTGACTCTCTACTGCAGAGCCAGCCATGTTTTATGGGAAAGCCATCTTTACAGCAGTAAAAAACTGAAAAGTGGCACTCCACTCAAGTCAATAGAGGTAAATGCTAGGCATGCTTCTGGAGTACACAGATGTCCTCCGGTTGATGTTATCACCATGGGGCTGGGTCACTTGTTGTCTGTTTATTTATTTTTTTTAACATTCAGCACCAAAAGAGTTTTAACATGAAACTTTTTAAACAATATAAGTTATCAGCTTTTAATGTAAAATTTTTAACATCATAACTATATAAAGATTTTATTATATTACATTACATTATATTATATTATATTATATTATATTATATTATATTATATTATATTATATCATATTATATTATATTATATTTTTACCTGGTGCTGTGTCAATAAAGGATAAATCAATTTAATTTTGCTGTTTGTTGCTGTTGATAATTGCATGTTTCAGGTTCCTGGAGAGACTCCTGGAGTTCATAGCTTTATTTCTACTTCGACATGCTATGAAGTTCAATGATCAAGCAAGTAATTTGCCTCAGATGAACTTCAGCAGCCATCTCCTATAGATTAAATAAAGCAGTAAGCATTCAGACAGTGAGCCTGAATACATAGCGTTCGTACAAGAAGTGTCTTGTCAAGTCAGGAAGGCCTGGACAATCCGTTGTAAATCAAGACTGCAACACTATAAATAAGTAGACCATGGATATGTAAAAAAAAAAATAAACAAATTCTATTTAAAATTCTATCTACATTTCCTGTCAGATTGATCTTGGCATGGTGAAGGGAGTGCTGGTGCAGATGGAAATGAATGAGAGTAACACACTGACAGTGTGGAGAGTTTCTGTGTGGCTCCAAGTGGGCCAGCTCGCCTTGTTCTGCCTCAGTGGAAGATTGATGACTTCTGGGATCTGGGATTCACACCGGTTTCTACTCCTCTATCCTCCGCTGTCTCCCTCTCTTCCCCTGTCCTTCCCTCTACATGTTCTGCTCTCTCTCCTGTTCAGTGACTTTATTATCATTATTAAATATTAATGAGAGAGTCACTATTAGTGTAATACATCAAAATGTCATCTTTACATTTAAAGAGAGTGAGTACACGTACGTTTCATCAGCAGGCTTGATGCACATGTTATTTAGTGGCTAGCTGAAGGATAAGTTCACATTGTTTTGTCATGAACTGATGCTTATGCGAACATTGGAAAAGGTACAACTGAAAAAAGGTACATGAATATGTAAAAAGTATAACTCCACCTGTTAGGTATCCATATCTCGTTTATTAATAATTGTTGGTAACATACTTGTAACTATATGTAAAAACAAAAATCTGTCTCCTGTCCAGAAGCTCACAGCCACTTAAACATTTTCTGTTCAGTTTCACCAGGCCTATTAATGACTTCATTATTATCACTGTAACCGCTTTTGTTTCATCTCGTGCAAATTAGAAATAGACTGGTTTCCTAATATGCTCTGTGCTTTCATGCTCTGTGCAGATTATTTTTCTGCTTCAAGGGCTGAAAATGTCAAATTTCTGTGGTTGCCTGGGGAAAAAAAGACTGCATATTTTCAATACATATAGTTTCTGAATTTGTGAAAGGGTGAACTGGCAGCAAAGGACAGGGATGTTACAGCAGGTGGTTCTCGCAGTTGACTGGCAATGACTATGTGATGTAATTTTGAGCAAAAAACTTCTCTTTGTCACTTTCCACAATGATGGTGGCTCAGGATCTCAATCACAACACATTATAACATCATCCACATCATTATAAACAGTCAGTGGATACATTTTTAGATTTACAGGTGGAAACTGGGTGGGCCCACATTACAAAACCACGCCTCTATTGGTTCAAACGAACCATACGCATGCTGTATGAAAAGACACACTGGGGCAGCTTCATGCTGGCACTGCTTGGTTCAGTGTGAAAATACAAACGGTGTGTAGAGGTGAGCCTTCCTTGTGATAATATTGCGCAATCTCTATCTGAAAAGGGTTGTTGTGGGCATGCAGGTAGTCGAGTGGTTAGCGTGCATGCCACGTCAGCAAAGGACCCCGGTACGAATCCGGCCGGAGGACCCGTACTGCATGTCACACCCCCCATCTCTCCCCCCTTTCCCATCCATCCACTGTCAAATAAAGGTGTCAATGCCTTTAGTGAAAAGGGTTGTTGTCACTGGTCTCATTTGCTCTTTTGGATTTTGGTTTTTGAAAGATGGCAAGTGCAGAATCTCTGCAATGGTTTTGCTTGACAAAGACTGCAACAGGAGTGCTGCTAGGAAATGTTTAGCATTTTAGGCAAATGTATAGGAAAGGGAAAGGATACAAGAGTGCCCATATGCAAGCAAAGCTCCATACACTATATTGCCAAAAGTATTGGCTCACATGCCTTGACTCACATATAAATTTAAGTGACATCCCATTCTTAATCCATAGGGTTCAATATGACGTCAGTCCACCCTTTGCAGCTATAACAGCTTCAACTCTTCTGGGAAAGCTTTCCACAAGGTTTAGGAGTGTTTATTGGAATTTTTGACCATTCTTCCAGATGTGCATTTGTGAGGTCACACACTGATGTTGGACAGTAAGGTCTGGCTCTCAGTCTCCGCTCTAATTCATCCCAAATGTGTTCTATCAGGTTGAAGTCAGGACTCTGTGCAGGCCAGTCAAGTTCATCCACACCAAACTCTCTCATCCATGTCTTTATGGACCTTGCTTTGTGCAATGGTGCACAGTTATGTTGGAACAGGAAGGGGCCATTCCCAAATTGTTCCCACATATTTGGGAGTATGGAATTGTCCAACATCTCTCGGTAAGCTGAAGCATTCAGAGTTCTTTTCACTGGAACTAAGGTAGCCAAGCCCAGCTCCTGAAAAACAACCCCACACCATAATCCCCCTCCACCAAACTTTACACTTAGCACTAGTGGTGCAACGGATCATCACTGATCCGTGATCCGTTTGGATCAATATCTTCGGTTCGGCACACACGTGATCCGCGGATTGATTTATGAAAAAAGTTGTGTGCATGTTCAATCCACACACTTGTTGTGCAGCGTGGTCATGGCGAGCGGGGGAACAGAGGAGCTTGAACGCCCCGCGTCTTTTAAATCACCTGTATGGGAGCATTTTGGCTTCCCTGTCAAATATTATGATGAAGGAAAGAGGTTAGTGGATAAAACCGTGACGGTGTGTAGGCACTGTGGCACAAGAAAGCCATATGACAGTGGAAACACATCAAGCACGGCCATGCATTTGAAGCGACATCAGTGTTTCACTGACAGGAGTGAAAACGAAGGCTGCTCAACAACCGCTTATCACCGCGGCATTAACAAAGTTATGTTTGTTTGTCTTGTCTTTTTTATTTGATTTTTTTTGCTTATCCTACTTAGCACAATACAGTCAGACAAGTACTGTTCTCCTGGCAACCACCAAACCCAGACTCGTCCATCAGATTGCCAGATGGAGAAGCAGGATTTGTCACTCCAGAGAATGCATCTCCACTGCTCTAGTCCAGAGTCCAGTGGCACCTTGCTTTACACCACTGCATCAGCTTTGCTGATGTATGGCTTGGATGCAGCTGCTTGGCCATGGAAACCCATTCCATGAAGCTCTCTACGCAGCTAATCTCTAGCTCTGAGCTAATCTGAAGGCCACATGAAGTTTGGAGGTCTGTAGTGTTTGACTCTGCAGAAAGTTGGTGACCTCTGCACACTATGTGCCTCAGCATCCGCTGACCCCGCTCCATCATTTTACGTGGCCTACCACTTCGTGGCTGAGTTGCTGTGGTTCCAATTTCCATTTCACGACTGGACTTGCTGCACAGGTGGCATCCTACCACAGTACCACGCTGGAATTCACTGAGCTCCTGAGAGTGACCCATTCCTTCACAAATGTTTGTAGAAAAGTCTGCATGCCTAGGTGCTTGCTTTTACACACCTGTGGCCATGAAAGTGATTTGAATACCTGATTTCAGTTTTTTTGGATGAGTGAGTGAATACTTTTGGCAATATAGTGTACCTCTGCAAATGAAAGGTGCTCACACAGCAAATTTGGTTGTGAGCCGTGCCTGGTCAGGCGAGGCAGCTGAGCTGACCAATCAAAGCAACACTCGGCTTTCAGGCAGGTTTGCCTCAAAATACCTTTGGTCTAAAGTAAATTAAATAAAATGCTGTCATACTTAATAAACAACAAACAACAAACAAACAAACAAACAAAAAAGCCTTGTTCTAATTGTGTTTTTTGAAAAATCAAGAGGATTTTGCCCTAGTGTTGCCCAGGATATCAAATTTGATATTTGTTACACCAGAGACTCTGGTTGGACTCAAAGCTGGAGCAGGTTGTAAAGGTTCTTTATTAAAACCAATGAATACTCAGAAGTGGTAGCGAGCTGATGGCGGCTAGAGAGCGGCGTTGTGGTTAGCCGCTCAGATGGGCTCAGATCAGATCAGGCGGCGTGCTTGTAGTTGAGCTGGAGCGCTGCGTGGTCGAGCCACTCGGAGAAGCACAGGGCACCTCTCCACTTTGGGCCAACAAAACGTGGAGCCAGCTGCTGGGATTCCATTTGTAGGGGGAGATCAATGAGGACAACCACACCTTTTGTCCAGGTTGGTATATGGGAGCGGGGATGCGGTGACAGTCTGGCAACAGTAAACGCCTCTCGTGCCATCCTCCATACCTCCGCACACCGGGTGACATGAGCCTGAATGGAGGGGACAGCGACATCTTGTTCCTGCGCAGAGAGGAGAGGGGGTTGATAACCATAGGCAGTCATAAACAGAGTCATACCTGTAGCTGCACTGGAAAGGGAGTTGTGCGAGTATTCCACCCAGGTGAGGAAGGAGGAACAGGAGGAGGGATTCTGAGCCGTTACACAGTGGAGAGTGGTCTCTAGGTCCTGGTTAGCCCTCTCCGTCTGTCCGTTGGATTGTGGGTGGACGTCATGCTGCATGTTGTACCAAACGCCAAGACCCCAGATGTGAACTGGGGGCCCCAATCTGAGTCATCTGGAAGTCCATGGAGCTGGAAAGCGTGTAGGGCTAGCAGATTAGCTGTCTCAGTGGCGGAGGGGAGTTTGGCTAGCGGACCATCGTAGAAAAACGGTCCACGATCATGAGAATGACTGTGTCCGTTTGAGGGTGGAAGCCCAGTGACGAAGTCCACCTCGATGTGGGACCAGGGACGACTAGGAATGGGTAGGGGTCGAAAGAGACCTGTGGGGGAACGATCAGATGCTTTACATCTAGCACACACCACACCACGTCTCTGGCTTGACCAAGCCACCAGAAATGTTAGCGAAGGAACTGTAATGTCCGCTGAGCTCCGGGATGACAACTCAGCTTAGAGGAGTGTCCCCATTTAAGCACCTGGGAACGAAACTCCTCCAGTACGAATAAATGATTAGGTGGACCGGTGCCAGGGTCGGGATAAGTGCTTTGGGCCGTCTGTATAATGGTCTCAATCTCCCAGGTAGTGGCTCCAATTATTTGGGGAAAGGGCATGATGGGTTCAGGGTCCGTAGGAAGTGTGTCATCGGAGTGGAGGCAAGAAAGGGCGTCCTGCTTCCCATTCTTGGAACCGGGGCGAAAAAAGAGAGGGTATAGTTGAATTAACTCAGAAAAAGAGACCAGCGCGCCTGGCGAGAGTTCAATCTGCAGCCTGAGCGCAGGTACTGGAGATTTTTGTTGTCCGTCCAAATTAGAAATGACTCCCATGTTCCCTATAACCAATCTCACCACTCCTGTAGGGCCAAAATAACCTCTAACAGCTCTCTATTACCGACGTCACTGAATCCGTCCTTGGGTGATAACGAAACCCAGGAAGTTGATCTCTGGGACATGAAATTCACAGTTCTCCGGCTTAACATATAGTTTATTGTTGAGCAATCTCTGTAACATCAGAAGAACAGAACCCTGCGTTGAAGGGAGACAAAGATGAATGAATGAGGCCCGCATCCTTGGAGCTGTTAGTGTACTCCATAGCCTCCCTCTCGGGGCACGACAGATTGTAAAGGCGGCTGGAGGGGAGAGTAGCACCGGGGAGCAGGTCTATTCCACAGTCGTATGGGCGGTGAGGTGGCAGGGACAGAGCACGTTCTTTACAAACACAGGAGACAAGTCGTGGTAAACTGGAGGAACTAGTGACAAATCTTGGGGTTTAGGAACGGGCGGAGTCTTCACCCCATGTGAGGGAACCGCAGAGCGAAAACAGTGGGTGTGGCAAAAGGGGCTCCCGCTGGAAATGGCAGCTGTGGTCCAATCTATGTGGGGGTTATGGAGTCACAACCAGGGGAGTCCCAGAACCATCAGAGAACAGGGGGAAGGGATGACAAAGAGTTGAATTACCTCCCGATGATTATGAGGGTGACAGGTGATGTGCATTGGGTGATCACCGCCAGCCTTCGCCCGTCTTGGGCGTTCACAGTTCTAGGGATGTCGAGGGTTTCTACCGGGATGAGAGCTTGTTCGACCAGGGGGCTGTCAATAAAATTATCATCGGAACCGGCGCCCACGAACACCTGGATGGGTATGGACTCAAGAGAACACTGGAGAGACGCAGGGACATGGGCGGTCTAAAGGCCTGGGGCAGGAGGATGTCTGGCTCACCAAGGTGCCCTCTGTCAATGGCAAACCGGACCTTTTGGCAAAGCTGGACAGAGGACGAGGAAGTGACCAGCCTGGCCACAGTAGATACACAGCTGAAGATCTCTTCAGTGTTGTCATTCCTCAGGAGTCAGGCGAGACCTCCCCAGCTGCATCGGTTCCTCCACAACAGCAGGGAGAGCCCTGGGAACGCCGGAGGAACGTGAGGTATTCATCGGTCCTGGTGGAGAGTGAGAGAACTGACTGGGGGTGGAGCTAGATAGTCTGCGGCTGTGGGAGCCTCTCTCTCTCGTTCTCTCTCTTAAACGATTGTCAAGACGGATAGCTAAAGAAATAATTTGCTCCAGAGAAGCTGGCTCCTCTCTGGCTGCTAACTCGTCTTGTAAATTCTCTGAAAGTCCATGTTTAAAGAAGCTTACGAGCACAGGCTTGTTCCAGCTTTTCTCTGCTGCTAGAATGCGGTATTCAATGCAGTCCAGAGACTGTAACTCCGCCAAGCTCTCCAATGCACCTCTGCAAGCAGACAAAAAATACACAAGCACAAAAACACAACACCCACACACACTGCAGCCATATGATTGTGACAATAATGTTATTTTGCAGTATCATGATACCACAATCTATTTTGCTCTGTGGCAATGGTTTCAATATATAAGAATCCTTTAACTTGAATTCTTTTCAGTTATTTAATATGCGTAAAACAATTGGTACTTGCTTTTGATGATGTATTGGTGGCTAACTAGTTAGCAAGTTACCTTAAGGCTATATTGTTATTGCTGATCTGTGCATGATTTATGACACCAGCAATTTAGTCCAGTGGTGAAGTTGCTTCACTTGGTATTGCTTCTTGATTATCAGTGTAGACTGGCAGGGTAGGCACACAGGTTGCTAATGTTAGCCTATAAAGCACTGCTAGTGGCCATGTAATAAAGCAGCGATATTTTTTATTTGAAGACTTAATTGATAGTATGAAATTGTGAATCAATTGTTAATATCCACGCTTTTCATTGTGACAATACCATGGTTGTAGTGGGAACGCAAGATAAATCTTCACCGCTGAAGACGGTACCGTCTGTTTACATAAACTCCAACCACAACTGATGATGAATGAAGCTCTTCCTAAGTGATCTTATTTCATAGGAGAATTAAACAAGTGTAGCAGTTAAAATTGGTGATGTGATTGAGCCTCGGTGTACTCTTTGGCCTCTTTAAGACTTTACAGTCCTCTAGTACCTGTTGTATGACATGTCAAACATGTGACAGCCCTTCATTTTAAATATTTGATATAATCTATTTTTGCTGCAAGTTCCTGGTCTTGTTTGAATGTGTTGTTGTAGGAACACAGTATAGGATATGAGCTGAATCGTGCCCACAACCTAAATATAGCATGGAATAAAATATGCAGCAAACAGAGTGCATCTGTAAAGTCAGGGAATAACAGTACGTCTTTTATATACTCTTACACACATACATATACACACACACACACATGCCTAAAAAGCTATAAATTGCTGCTGTGGCCTGGTAGGTTGCTGCTGAGCCTGAATCACTGTGACACTGTCTGGGTCTTTAAAGATCACTGCAGTGGAACTGGACTGGATGCCCCTACTACTACAACACTACTCACACACACAAAGATACACGTATTGTTTTAGTTAGTTCAGTTGTACACACAGGATTTGATATTATAATCATATTAGTACGTTAATAATTTTTTTTTACTTTTTAAATGTTAATAGTTCCGTGAGATAATTAAATGGTTCTTATTATGTATGAATTAGTTAAGATGCTTAAGTTGAATGACTGTCATATGTTGTATGCCATATGTACTTTTTTGGGTTCTTCAGTGTGTATGAAGTTGTTGATTATAATACTGAATTTAAATACCCTGTTTAGGTGTTCAGGGTGATAGGAGACCTTTACTTAAAACACCACAGTTTTTTTAAAAGAAATTCTGCCTTGTCATAAGAACAAAGGGGTGCATATTGAAGGAGCAAACTGCCATTTGCCAAACAAAGCCTTTGTAACAACATACTTCACTGAGGTCTATTTATACACACTTTTGAGATCCCTTTCATACATTCAAATAATCTATACACTTTATGTTCATCATACTCACCCACACATTATGCATATGAAGTGTGTGTAACGTTAATTGATGTGTGTAAATTTAATATCTTTATCAGATAGTTCAAAAGAAGAAAATTACAATCTACTGCATGCTTAAGCACACAAGCTGGAGTTTATCATCATTTTGTAGCTATTGTTCTGGCAGAAAGAAAATGGTGAAACAGGGAAACCAGAAATGAGGGTGGCTGGAGATGAAACATAGTCTGCCAGTGGGTGGCTTATCACAGCAGTCCTCATGAAGTGAGCCAATCATGAAAAAGAACTCGTGATTGGTACACTCTGCTGTGAGTGTCTCAAAAAGAAGGAGGAACACTTGAGATTCACTTTCAGTTTTGTCCAAAACATTGATTGTAAATTCTCATTGGTAAAAGTCCACTGTGCAGAGTCAAGCTAACAGTAAATGTATCCTCCTAATAAGTATTGTATGTGTTATCCAAGGCCTCAAATACACCATCTTCTTCCTTTGTGCCATAGAGCTCCATTGTTGTGTAAAAACAAAAATGTAAAGAAACACATAATCACTGTCTCACTGGGAACATGATAATGTTCCAACATTGCCATTAATGCAGACACTTTTGTTTAATTTGATTCAATTTGTTGGGACTCAGAGATTAAGTCGTTTAAATTCCCTATTACATACAATGTCAGAAAGGTGGACTTACCTTTACAGAAACCTACTGTTTAGCATAGGGTCTGACACCTTGTTTCCCCAGGGCACTGCTCTGTTACCTGCATGTGCAGCAATGTTTTTCTCTGTACTCTACATGCCTTCATATCTCACTGGGACTGTTTCAGAAGTGGAGCATTGTGCCAGTCTGACATTGTTGACTTCTCCAGATTTTGTTATTTCATATTTTTCCCTTGATGTTTGTTAAAGCTCCTGTTGGTAAGATGGCTGCTTTAAGATGTTGTCCCACCAGACCTACAGTCCAAAAGCGTCTTCAACACAGTATTTTCTTTTTCTCAGATGAAAACTTGATGTGGCAGAGCCTTAAATATTGTAGATTAGATCAATGCAGTTTTTGATATGTGACTTACAGACAAAATATCTTGTGAGCATTTTTGCGTTTAAAGACATTTTAAAATAGGTTTATGATAACAAGTGAAAAGCCTAGCAAAGCCGGCATTTACTTACTGAGAATATCAATTGGTTGCAACTAATAAGGAATCCCCGTTTTCCAGTGTCTGGACTCCATGGGAGATTCTTCTTGCTAACACTCAGGACAGACACCTTTCAATCGAAGTGTAAAAGACTTTCTGACAATTCTCATCATCAAATATCATTTGCTGTAATAAAAATTGTATCTTTACTTATTCATCAGTCTCTGGTGATTAAAAAGGTACGGGTAAGAAGATCTCCTCTTTTTCTCTTCACAATTACAATGACAAGGTTTAACATAATAATATGAATAACAAATCTGTGTGGTTATAATCTCATTGCCACTGGTGCAGTTATTGAGCTCTCACAGTTTTTGTATAATAACCCATCCTGTAATTTATGGATCATACTTAAAACATTTGAAGGGTTGTATTGCACTTTTTAATTGTGATACACAAACAGCCTATAGCAGCGCCAGAGGTCATTCTGTGATGTGTCATACTACAAAAGAGTGTGATAATACTTGGATACCAGCGATGGGTAAAGAGTGTGTGCTTGAGGTGTTAAGGAGAAAGAGTGAGTGATGGGTGAAAATGTGTCGCATGGTAACATAAATCATTACTACATTAATGCCATTGTAAACTTGAAATTGGAAATTCAGATCATAATATAAAATTAAAAGTAATAGTAAAAACTAAAGAAAAAAAGGACATCCTTCCTGCTGTGCCTGTAATGTTTTCATTATAATTTTTTGGTTCAAATACTCAGGAGAAGGGAAAGTTTCCAAATATGGAATACTGCTCTGCTCTTCTGTGGGTGTCGCCCTTGATGTGTGATTGACAGGGTCATTAATAAGCTAGTTAGTGTTAAGTGGTGCATGGAATATTACACGGGACACCTGTCCGTTTGGCTGCAAGTTTTCACCATGAAAATTCCAAGCAGTTTATTCCCAGTGTTCCATTCTCAGCTACATTCCTATGGTATCAGTGCACTTTAGTAAAAAAACTATTAAGTCAGGCTGCTCAAGTTTGAGGAATTTTACGAGATAGTTTGCAATGATAGTAGGTAGTTTTGGTGGGTAGTTCGCAATGATGACATGGGGCTTTATAATTCGACAACATATTGTGATGTACTTTAGTTTAAAATACGATAACACATACGATATGGGTACTGGTTTAATTGGCATAGAAATTGAGATAGGCATTGCAGAGTATTCTAAGCAAAGTCATGCATTTTTAGGGTGGAAGCTGTTTCAGCCTCATACATCTGTCTGTAGTTTCAAATATCTATGCAGGGGACTTTGATTTAGTACATAGCCAGAAGCTGAAAAGGGGGGATTGAATATGTACTGGTAGGACTCTAGACAGATGCTCTGGCAGGCCTGAAGATTGAAACAGAGTGTGAATCAGCTAGTGTGTTGAAATGACTGACATGTAACGGACCATGATGATGAAGCTGTGAGCAATAGATGACCATGTGAGGCTTAATATCCTTTGATGTGGAGCACCTTCTAATATTGATGGCTTATTATCACAGGTGCGTTTGCACTTCCAATGCTGACCCACACGTGGCAAGTGAAGACAAGGGATACATTTGCATAGCACTGAGGACAATTTGAGATGTGACAATTAAGGTGGCCAGCGACTTCAACCACTGCCCTTGAAAGAACCCCCTCAACACCACAGATGGAGTGGCATCTCTGAAAAACAGTTTTCAGCGAGCAGAATGACTTATGCACGCATTTATTTTATTTATTTATTTTTCACTGGAAGGGACGCTTTCATTTCAATGGAGTCCAGGGTGATGCCTAGAAACAAAATTTTTGGGACCAGTGTTTTTTTTGTCTGACGGGGGGGGGGGGGGACATCAAGAGCCTGAAAACAGCGTTTCAATTTAGCCAGGATGAGCCTGCACTGTCATGAGGAGGATCTATGAGGAGGTAATCATCCAGCAGGTGAAGCAATGAGGGATCCTAGCACTGTTTAATGTAAATCAGCAGAGCGCCTCGAAACTTAGTTTCATATGGACGGCTGTTCCTGACTTGAAAAGTCTGGCGCACCACAAAATTGTTTTTTGAATCCCACTTAATGCCGATGAGATTCCACTTAATGGGCCGATACAATACCCTTTTGGAGACCTCTTTCTCTAATAACTGAATCTTTCACTGTGGACTCAAAATCTCTGCTGTGTATGTAGCAGTGGGGTAGAGAGGACCCCAACCCAAATCTTAGAGAAAGGCCAGTGAGAAGGTGATCGACAAGCAAAGAATAAGGTGAAAAAACACTTTGTTGCAGACTACACAGTACCAATATTCAACCGGTACTGTGTAGTCACTATCAATACAACCGCTGTCCGTAGTGTTTTGATTATGGCACACAAAGGGTTAAATGTCGGCCTCTGCTAGAAGTCCCGCCTCTAACCTAAATATCGCTCCCTGATCGGCTGCCGGTTTCTCGCTAACTTACATGTTATTGGCTGTCCCCGCTGTCACTCCTTCTGCTTGTAAAAGCTACATGCAACCTGCTAGTTGGACCGGACGAGAGGCAGTGCATGTCATCTGCAACTGCAAGTGTAAGTTGTCAACATGATCGGCATTTGTTCTTCCTGGGTCACGTCAGCTAGATGGATTTAAATATCTGTGGTGTAATTTACATTTGTGTTTGTGTATGTTTGCGTGCGTGTACTTGTGTGCGTACATGTGTGCTGTATAGGACTTGAAGGATGTCAAAGAAAAGAAAACGGGATATAAGAGACTTCTTTAGGAGTCAAAGTGTAAGTTACTTCAAGGTGTATAGGTAGAGGCTCAACAACACATATATTGAATAAAAGAGAATATTTAATGCCAAAGAAATACACTTTTTTAAAGTTATTTTTAATTCTTATTTTCATGTATTTGTGTAGAAGTGAGCAACGGTTTAAAAGCACAAATGAAGAAACTTTGTGGTGGAAATACAATAAAACCTCACATTCTAGATGATCATGTGATTTTATAATTATAAAATATAATTGATTAATATTAAGTAATATTAATATTTAGTAAAAGCCTTTTTGCTCAGGCAATAACTGTACCATCAAGCTCTATGATCATTGTATCCCTAATGTATCTGTTAATATGTCATGCATCAACATATTTTTGTAAGGTGACAGACAGCAGAGAGGCTGGAGGAGATGGAGGAGGAGAGGCCAGAGAAGGTAGAGGAAGAGAGGCAGGAGGAGGTAGAGGAGGAGAGGCTGGAGGAGATGGAGGAGGAGAGGCCAGAGAAGGTAGAGGAAGAGAGGCAGGAGGAGGTAGAGGAGGAGAGGCTGGAGGAGATGGAGGAGGAGAGGCCAGAGAAGGTAGAGGAAGAGAGGCAGGAGGAGGTAGAGGAGGAGAAGCTGGAGGAGATGTAGGAGGAGAAGTTGAAAGAGAGGCTGGAAATTCACAGGTGAGGTTAAAATTTATGATGAATATGTTAGTCATGAGACTCAGCACTGTGAAAAATGTTAGTGTGATGATGATCTGAATAGAGATGCTTCACCCATGTGGCTTTAAAATCAGAGCTTAATATCAAGTCTGGTGTTCATGAGAGGCCTCATCATGTATTACTTGTGTGTATGTGTTTACAGTAGTTGCTATACAGTCGTCAAATTTATATTGTGGTTTATTCCTAAGGAAACTGGTCCACCTGGAGAGAGCAGCAGGGAGAGCAGCAGGGAGAGTGGCAGGGAGAGCAGCAGGGAGAGTGGCAGGGAGAGTGGCAGTAATCAGGAGGATATTCTGGACAAGCCCAACCAACCTGACCCAAATAACATTCCAGCTCAACAGCTATCAAACATGATCCTCCATTTCCAAGCGAGTTGGTACAAGCAGTATCCATGGCTGCACTATAGCTCCTCCATCAAGTGTGTTCTGTGTTTTCACTGTGTGAAAACATACACCATAAAGAAAAGTGAACTGTCCAAAAAGGCAGACCCTGCCTTTTCATCAAGGGGATTCAATAATTGAATGCACAAGAAGAATGCACTAGCCACTTTTCAGCGGCATCAAAATAGCAAATCCCACCATCATGCCATGACAGTTAGTGCTCAAGAGAGAAGCCCAATAGATTCACAACTCTCGAGTGCATGGGCACAACAACAAGAGGACGCTAGGCACTGCCTGCAAAATATTGTGGGATCAATACAGTACTTTGCCAGGCAGGGCATAGCACTGAGAGGCCATGAGACACAAGATAGCAATCTATTTTAGCTTTTGAAATTCAAAGCCAAGGATGATGCACGTCTCCGTGCTTGGCTAGCTCACTGTCATGACTATACCTCTCCTCAAGTGCAAAATGAAATTTTTGCAAATGCTAGGAAACTGTATTGTCAGGAGTATTGCACAGTCCATCCAGCTGCTACCAGTTTTGCAGTACTCACTCATTATTGATGGCACACAAGATGTCTCAGGAACAGAGCAAGAGTCTATTTGTTTAGGATATGTGGACCATGACCTGGTACCACATGAGGTTTTTATTGGTTTGTATGAGGTCCCTGGTACCACTGTTGAGAGTTGAGATTGCAAAAATGGCTGAGGATGTCCTCTTGAGGCTCAATATTCCCATTTCTGGGTTAAGAGCCCAGACATATGATGGTGCTGCGAATATGTCAGGCAAATATTCTGGAGCACAAGCAGAACTGAAGAGACAGCAGCCATTGGCATTGTTTGTGCATTGTGGGGCACACTGCCCTAACCTGATCACACAGTCTGCATACAGAGCCAGTCCTTTGATAAATGATTCCTTGCAATGGGTGCATGAGCTAGGGACCTTAAGCAAACAATCTGGAAAATTCAAGAACATATTTTCTGCAGAAGTAAGTTCAGAAGGACCAGTAAAGTCACTCAAACCACTTTGCCCAACCAGGTGGACAGTGAGAGGAAAAGCTATTAGAGCAGTGCTGTCTCAGTATGAACGTGTTTTGTCTAGCTTGGAGGAGATGGCATCAAGTGGGTCTAACACAGGCATGAGAGCAAATGGTCTTCGAGAGAGATTTGAGAAATGGAAAACTGTACTTGGACTTTGTCTGGCTTTAGAAGTGATAGAGGAGCTGGAGTGTCTGAGCACATCTCTGCAAAAAAGGACTGAAACTGTTGCAGGGATGAGAAGTGCCATAGATTGTGTCAGATCTACTGTACATGGCAAAAGAAGTGTGGAGAGCTTTCATGAGGTTTTTGAGAAAGCAGTGGTAATGGTTGACTCCCTTGGGATTGAGCCCATCCAGATTCCTCACCAAAGAAAGCCACCAAAACGATACACTAGTGAGGTGAGCCAGCACAGTCCCAAGTCAGCTGAGGAGCATTATAGAACAGAGTTCTATAAAATGTTAGATAGTGTACATATTCAGTTTGAGGAGAGGTTCAACCAACCAGATCTAGATGTCTTGCAGAAGCTGGAGGAAACTCTCCTGACTGGAGAAGTGAAGGACATTGTTGATCAATACCCAGAGCTAAACAGGGACGGATTAAAGGTCCAACTAGCCATGTTTAGGTCCAAATACACTTTCAAATCTAGTGTTGAAGTGGCTGACATAATGCGAGGTTTGACAGTTGAGAGGCTTGTTTGATCAAGTTGAATCCCTTGTTAGGCTGCTTTTAGTCATCCCAGTTTCATCAGCTGAGGCTGAAAGAAGTTTCAGTGCTCTTAGGAGTCTTAAAACATGGCTTAGAACCACCATGACACAAGTAAGACTGAACAATCTTGCTGTGTGCCATGTCCATCAGGGAAAACTGGACAATACTGACCTGACAGAAATCTGCCAGCAGTTCATTTCTGTTACAGACCGGCGTAGGCATGTGTTTGGCTCTTTCAAATAGGAACAACCAGTGGACACTAATCTGCTTGTATCTGAGTATTAGTGACAAACACATTTACATTTCATTTATTTTTATTTACAATGTTGTATTGCATTTATGTATTTCCCATGTTGATGGACAGTAGGCTATGTTAATTGACAGTATTCACAGTTGCACTACAGCCCTACAGCCCTGCACTAAAGAGTAAAGCAGTGTTGTTTTCATCAACGATGACAATGACGAAATTATTTCGTTGACGCCCCTTTTTTTCATGACGATAACGAGACGGTGACGAAATAAACATGCCACTTTGATGACTAAAATATGACGAGATGTGTATGAGTTTTCCTTGACGAGACGAGAATGGACGTAAATGTTAGTGGGTGGTCTGTCAGACGTTCAAAAAGCATGACATTTCTGCTTAATGTTCGTGTAGCAACTGGACAGCCGATGAGATCCAGGAGATGCTAGCGTCTCCTCGATCTCTGTCTTCGCTGTTCACTTGCTGTTGTAGCAGCAAGCTAGTAACGGTTGCTACTTTCAAATTAAAAGCCTCCCGCTAAGACCTCAGTTCTAAACTCAAGTAGGGTGCAATATAAAGCTCTTATTTTGAAGACAAATTCAGTCACTTTTTTTTTTTTTATTGAACAAGGTATAGAATTACAATCAGCACATATCAGCACATTTCAACTGTTTTTTCATGAATTGATGCCCTACTTCATCATTCAAGAGTGTCACACATAAGTTGTGAAAAAAGCAGATCTACAAGTCCAACACATTGCAACACATTGTGAGCTTGTAGATCTTTTTATTGACCTAAATTAATTTGATAAAAGACTATACTTCCTCTTTTGTTTTGTTTTTTTAACTTAAACTGACTAAAACTAGACTGAAACCTGTTTGAGTTTTCGTCGACTAGAACTGGACTAAAACTATTACATATAGAAGTGACTAAAATTTGACTAAAACTAAAAAGCATTTTAGTCCAAAAGACTAAAACTAAGACTAAATCTAAAATGGCTTCCAAAAACAACACTGGAGTAAAGATGAGAACTCTTCGAAGTTGCCTCCTTTTCTTTCATTAGTTGCTTTAACCTATAACATCTGCATGACGTGAAATTATGATTGCTAATGTAAAAACAAACGTCAACTTTCAGGAGTGCTGCCTTGGAGCACTTTTGTGTCCCCACCAATCTCAAAATAAAACCTACTCCCTTGGTGTGTAGAGTATCTTGCTGTAGTAAAAATATAGTACAAGTGATGTCACTTTGTACTATAGGCTACAATTGTTGTGTAGCCTATAGTACAAAGTGCCCGAAAGGTCCAGATCATAGACACCTGCAAGTAGGCGCAAGTCTGAAGTACCACACCATTTACATTTTCTGTTCAAAATTATTTAAACTCTGACAGGTTATGTGCCTGAGCTAAAGGCTCTCTGAGGTCCACATCCTAAAGATGACAGTGGATTTTTGGAAAACATAGCACTATTCTTCATAACAGCTCTATCTGTATTATTGATTGAGAATCTTCCTTTATCAATCCAATTTCATAATGCTTGTGCATCACCAGGCAAACACCAGTCAATCAGCAATATATCCTGAATGTGATAGTTTCAGACAGATCAATAATAGAAACAGAGCAGCTTGAAAGTGTAGAATTTCTGCTAAGCTGAGAGGAGATTTACTGTAAATCAAGTCAAGTAGAACTATAACCTGCAGGAAATTTAGACGGTACAGAGGCAGAGCTGACCTCAGTGGTCAGGGCCTGCTACCCTCTTAAAGTTAATGATTCATATGAGCTGTTAAGTTTGAATGTGCTTTTAAAATAAACACTTTGAATTTAATTTGACTGTGGACAACACAGCAAAGAGACACAGATTGCTCACAATACAAAGATTGGGTTGGTGGATGGGTCTTTATGTTGTTAATCTTGCCCCAACCTTTACTACACCTTAGGTGGGGTGCCGTTTAGCTCAGTTGGTAGAGCGCGCGTCCCATGTGCCGAGGCTCTTCAGCGGACCCGGGTTCAACTCCCGTCTTGGGTCCCTTTGCTGCGTGTCACTCCCCCTCTCTCTCTCCCTGTTTCCTGTCATATCTTCAGCTGTACTATCAATAAAGCCATAAAAGGCCAAAAATATATATATATACTACACCTAAGGTGGCATGAACAGATATTGTAGAAAACAAGCATTCTGAATGATGGCATTTGAAATAAAAACCAACAACAGAAAAAAAGGGATCATTACCTGGGGTTTCCTTAAAGCATACGATGTTCATTTATTTGGAAATTACATTCCCTCCGACACATACAACTTGGTATTTGCAAAAGGAAATACAAACATTGGCATAGCATTTCCAAAAACATACGGTCAGTGTCATTTTTGTGTATGTATGTGTACACAGAACTTGTTCATAAATAAACCTTTTATTGATCCTCAGGGGACATTATTTAAATTTGTATTTTTATTCATCATATTGGAATAAATAATGATGTGATCAAAACATTGGGTATTTCAAAGCAGACTCAAACATTTCTCATCTTGAAGATTTTGATTCAGATTTTGGAGACCAGTAATCAACAGTCAAACCTACAGTACTTAAGAGTATGTTGACAAATGAGAGAACTCATTCTGTCCTTATTTGATGAGTGATGGCATGTCAGTGTTGCCCTAGTTTGAAGTAGATGTGAGGGACGGTCTGTACTGTGGAGAAGAAAAGCTAAATAAAAGACTTGAGCACTCTGCTACAATGCAATAAAACACGTCTGCACGTTCAGCCATGCATCAGCTCTCAGACTAATCCATCAAGGCTGCCAACCACCCCTGCTAAAGCCTTTTTTTTTCTAATTAGAGCCCTCTGATATGATTTGATGCTTGGTCATTGGCCTGTCGGTGTCAATGTTTCCAGTGATGACTGAGTAACAGAGTAAACACTTTACATCACCTCTGTGATGTCTTGCATGAATTACAATAATATGAAAAAGCAAGCCTGCATCAAGTTGACTTCAAGTGTTTCATGAAGCAGGTCCATGTTTGCTATGATAACATTTGTGAGGGGAAAGTTCTGATTGACATATGTGTCCTGCATATATTACAATGAAGGCAAAATACAGTTTTCTGTACTCTGATTCTGATTTTAAAAATAAGTAAATAATCCCTCTTAAAATTGGGTTGGCACAGCTACCATCATGGGACATTAGAGTGAAACTTTGTTCATGTGATATTAAGTATATAATATATTAGTATATGGCTTGATTTGATTTTAGTCTCTTTTAGCCTGTCGGCTAATCTTCAAAGGGTCCTTATTAATATGTATGTATAAAAAATGTCAGCATGTAACTGCTGACATATACATATCATATCCATACAAGCATACTTAAACATGTCTAACCTATACATTTTCACCCATACTCTAATGTACCTATATACTGTTTAGACACCTATTCATAATGTTCACATTTAATAGCCTACCAATCAGAGGTTTGAGTAAGTCACATACGTGCAAGTCATAAGCAAGTCTCAAGTCTTAACCTTCGAGTCTCAAGCAAGTCCTAAGTTACTGTGATGAAAATCAAACAAGTCAAGTCAAGTCATTGCTATTACTCAAGCAAGTCAAGTCGAGTCATGTCTACGGTCAAACAAGTCACAAGAAGTTCGTATGAATGTATTCTTCATATCTGTAGATACAGTAAACAGAAGAGGGTGGTTAGTCAATAATATGATGTAATTGCATAGTTGATCAATAAAAAAAAAAAATTCAAACCCATGAATACAAGAATAAGTTTAAATTAATATCAACCCTGGAACTGCACCATACTGCACATCCTGACAGCTGAGAATATTACTCTCAGGTGTTGTTCCCCCTCCCCCTCTATAACAGGAGGCTGAAAATCACAGGACATGTCTGTTCTGTCCTGAAATGTGCGTTTCTCTTCTATAAAACACATTCTACATCTCAAATGCGACGTCTTTACACATACGGCCCCCTTCTCCTTTCAAACGGGGCAGAGCTCTGTGAGAAACAGTAGGAAAGACACCTGAGGGTGAAGCAGGTCCATCGTGGACATGCACAAAAAAACCAAATGTGTCGCACCGAATTTGTGCAGATACGGTGTCGTGTTGAGTTGTGAGCACGCATTATGCGCGCCTACATTTTAAATAATGTCTTTTTGCGCACTGAAGATGCTATATCTGAAACACACACACGCTTTTAACCAAGACAGCGGCCAAAATCACCCAGGCATGAAATAATCTTTGAATCAAAATTTTATTATTTTCGGAGCTCCCTCCATGCTGCCTCTCCTCCTCTGATCCTGTCCACCACAGTGCCACTCTGACACACCCGCCACCTGCCAGGCTTGCACGCACCGCTTCATACAGTGGCAGAGGGCAGAGTATCAAAAACGGAACGTCTCAATATGCACAAAAAAAACAAACAAAGAAAGAAAAGCCAAGACTTTCGAGTCATCTGTGTCAAGTCTAAGTCAAGTCTCAAGTCATGAATGCCAAGTCAAAGTCAAGTCGAGTCTTTCATCGGTGTTAGTCAAGTAAGTCTCAAGTCCTCGAATTTGCGACCCAAGTCCGACTCGAGTCAAGTCATGTGACTCGAGTCTCCCACCTCTGCTACCAATAAACAAGACTATACCAACATTACAACAGCTACATTTTACAATCAAATGGTCTTCTCTCTTTTCTAGAGATTTTTTTCCATGACCTATTTAGGACATTTTCAGGGATGATCTAGCTGGTATGACAGACAGGGATTGTGCTCCTACAGTTGTATGTTCCTCTCCGTGAGGGTCTGATTAAAAAAAAGTAGAGTCTAATGTATATTTTGAGCTACCCAAAATACAGATGTTTCAACAACCAGCAGGTGGCACATGTGAGCTGTGAATACATCAGGGCCCTGAGTTTCTCTCTCCTCCCTCTGGAACCAGACACACTGTTTTATTTCCTCATTGACCCAGTCCATATCTACGGAGCCCCTCTTGGATCACATGGTAGAAAAAAATACTGCATTTGGAATTCCGTGCAAATGGATTTGTAAACAGTGTTTTTGGATTCACAGTCCATACGCACAGATTTTGTCCCCTTCACACTGTTCAGTTGGAGGCACCATGGATACAAGCAACCCAGCACAGCAACTGACAGTCATATCTTTCTAGATGGAGATTGCCTTCGGTAGTGATCAACAATCATTTAAGATGATGACAACAACTTTGTTTGACTATATTTGACTCAAAATTCTCTATTTCACTGGAGGAGGAGGAACACTCTGGTTCGTGTCTGTATGCGTAAGGCGATGCACAGATCTCAGTCCTTCCTTTGATTGGACAGTACAGGTTATAAGAACTATCATTCTGATCAACTGGGGAAGGGTTGTGAGTGGGTGAAATAGTTCATCTTTGATGAGAAACATATAAATAACAGCATCAGGGCCCATCTCATTCCCTGCTGAAGTGTACCAAACATCATAGCTCATTTAAACAGCAAAACTAAAATCTGTAGGACTACAGAGGTTACTCTACAGAGGAAACGGCAGTGATGGAGTTCATAAGTTGGTACATTTCAATAATCAAGGAATTTAAACTATTCTCTGTCTTGTGTGCAAATGCGCCTATCTTAGGGGGGAGATGCACTTAATGTGTCTGATGCTGGACTCAATTTTACGCTATGTTATTAATATGTTCCTATTTAAAGATTTATTATTTCACCCACCCACATTCCATCCTGTCGTCCGTGGCGTCCACAGGTATTATGACAAATATAGCAGGACATCTCCACAGGCATGATAAAGATGTAGACTTAACAGAGAAAACAACACCACATATTTATGATTTTATATATATATATATGTATGTATGTATGTATGTATGTATGTATGTATGTATGTATGTATGTATGTATATATATATATATATATATATATATATATATATATATATATATATATATATATATATATATATATATATGAACTCAAAGATCTAAAACTTTTTCTGTATACACAAAAGATCCATTGCACTCAAATATTGTTCTCAAATCTGTCTAAATCTGTGTTAGTGAGCACTTCTCCTTTGCCGATATAATCCATCCCACCTCACAGGTGTGGCATATCAAGATGTGGATTAGACGGCATGAATATTGCACAGGTGTGCCTTAGGCTGGCCACAATAAAAGGCCACTCTAAAATGTGAAGTTTTGCTTTATTGGGGGGGTCTGGGGGGTCAGAAAACCAGTCAATATCTGGTGTGATCCTTGCAAAATGGGGATGTGCATTATCATGCTGCAACATGAAGTGATGGTCGTGGATAAATGGCACAACAATTGGCCTCAGGATCTCGTCACGGTATGTCTGTGCATGAGAAATGCCATCAATAAAATGCACCTGTGTTCATTATCCATAACAAACACCTGTCATACCATAACTCCACCGTTAACATCAGCAAACCGCTCACCCACACGACGCCTCACGCCCTGAACAGTGAAAACCGGGATTCATCCGTGAAGAGAACACCTCTCCAATGTGCCAGACGCCATCGAATGTGAGCATTTGCCCACTCAAGTCAGTTACAACAATGAACTGCAGTCAGGTCGAGACCCCGATGAGGACGACGAGCATGCAGATGAGCTTCCCTGAGACGGTTTCTGACAGTTTGTGTGTTTGACACGTACAAGGAGAACTTCTGTATGCCACTGTGTGTGACAAACACAATGTTACATGTAGATGCAGTGCATTATAGCACCTCCTAGTGATTGTTTTGAAAAAGTTCATTTTGAGTGTACTCTTGAGAGAAGCCATTTTGCCTGGAGATCTGCCTAGTAAGATATTCCAGAACTCCCTCTATTTAATCCTCTGCATCCACCTGTGTTGAGCCTTGTAGAAGCTTTATTTGTAAGTTCATATTACACCCTGTATGGATAAGTACTGATGTATATTTTGTTGTTTTATTTCACATTTGTGGATTCATGGTTAATTACCGTGACACTTTTTCTGCCATGTGTACTCTCTCCATCTCGCAGTGCATCTGTAAAGTCACATATAACAAGATCTGTTGCTAGTTTTTCTAACAGCTCAAGCCGGGCAGAAGCTAAAGCACTTGCCAGAACCGAAGAAGTACATGCTCGCTCCATCTTTGTTAAAAGAGAGACTGATCTCATGGTTGAAAAGCCCAGTTGAAAGTAGAGGGGGTGCGCATGGAGGCCACATTAGTCACACTGAAGCAAGAGAAAGATGTTGCTGCTGCCTTAGCTGAGGCAGATGTTCTTGAATCAGCTGCTGCAGGACCAGAAGCTACAGCAGACTCGAAGGCTATGGACATTGCAGCTATTCCCCATGACTTGAATGTTGAATGTTGAATGTGTTTCTAAAATGCACTCTAATCCTCAGTTGTCCCATCTCGAGTCTCCCACACCCAGCCACTTGATGTTCCACTAAACCAAGACAGCAGCCAAAATCCAATTCACACTGCCAAAGATGGACCATACGTCCTTCCTGCTCAGGTCAAGCATCAGGCTAGCGACTCACACGGTTTCTCGTCAATGAAGGGACCTGAGCCCCACACACACTCCTTTGGGAGGCATAAAGTTTGATGACCGCCCAGACAATTATTTGGGTTGGAAATCAACCTTCATGAATGTCATACAAGGACTGAAACTGACTTGCAATGAAGAGCTTGGCCTGCTAACTAGGTGAATGGGCCCTTTGTCAGCAGAGCAGGTTAGGGGAATCAGAGCTGTTCATTTCAGTAACCCTCATGCCAGACTCAAGATGGCATGGACGCGTCTTAAGGTGTGTCTGGGTCACCAGAAATGATCAAAAAGGCTCTTCTGGACAAGCTTGAGAGGTTCCCTAAAATCAGAAACAAAGGCCCCCTCAAATTGTGAGAGCTAGAAAACTCAGTGAAAAGGTACACATATACTAAAGGCCTGGTCTCATCTTACTAAACAGAAATCACACCTGCCACAAAATCTATGGAGGCCGCCAGCAGTAATTTGGACACTGACAGACAGTGTCCACTGCACAAAAAGCCTCATCCCCTGTAGCGATGCAGAGGCTTCTGAGCTAAGAGACTGGAGGAACACAAAACATTTCTGAAGGAGAGTGGGATCTGTTTCCATTGCTGCTCCTCAGGCAATTACATGGCTAAAGACTGTAAAATGCCTATTAACCCTCTGAGGTCGAAAGCAGCAATGCCGGTCACAGAGACAGCCACAGAGATCGCGAGCTTTAGAGTTGAGAGATTTGTGGCATTTAGCGTGTTTGGAGTGCATAGTTAGTTTGTTATGTAGTGTGTAGTGGAGTCTTTTTTCTGTTTAATGAGTCAAAACAATGAGGAGACTGCTGAATGTCAAGCAGGCAGTGCAGCTCTTCTTTGAGCTGGAGGGAGCTCAGGCAGACCTGAGCCTGAAGCATTGCCTTCATTTAAATGTAAATATTACATATAACTTTGTAAAATTCAAAAACTTCAAAAAAGCACAGATTTAGCAAACAACAATTTTTATTTGCATTATAAGTAATAAAATGGTTCTTCTGGTTTTTCCTACTTGGATTTTATGTTTTATTTGTGATTTTAGGTCCATTGTGTTAATACAGTATTTCAAAATGAAAAAATAACTGTACAGTCACACATGTGAGGATGTGCTGAAAATAATGACACCAAACAAGCCAAGATAAATAGTTTTTAAGGTGAAATATCATGGTAAAATTCAAAAATTGTCAAAAACGGCCAATTATACCCCAGTCTCCTAAGGGTTAAGTGCAAATATTGTGTGGTGTAGACAGTAGCTCTCGCTCCTGCTCTAATATCTGCCTCATAAAGGTGCATCCAAAAGGGCAGATCGAAGAGAGTCTATGCTGTACTTGATGACCAGAGTAACAGGTCTATTGCCTGGTCTGAGTTCTCTGACTTGTTCAACCGTGAAGGTGCAGAGTCTCCCTACACTATACGCACATGTGTTGAAGTAACAGAGGGAGAAGAGGAACTGGCTTTGTCCCTCAGCCCATAGATGGAAGTCTCAGCGTGGGTCTTCCCACAATCATAGAGTGCAACGATATGCCATATGATAAGTCAGAAATACCTACTCCTGATGCTGCCAAACATCATGTTCACCTTAAGCCTATTGCTCACCTTATCTCTGAACTTGACGCTGATGCACAGATCGTCTCTCTCCTTGGCCGGGACGTCTTACAAGTCCACAAAGTAAGAGACCAGTGTAATAGGCCAAACAGTGCCCCTTATGGCCAAAGGCTTGAACTTGGCTGGGTTGTGGTTGGAGATGTCTGTCTAGATGCAGCTCTAAAGAAGCCTAAAGCCTAAAGAAGTCAGTGCATACAAGACTAATGTTCTGGAGAATGGCTGCCACTCTTATTTCAGCCCATGTCCCAACCACCACGTTTTACAGGAGAAGCTCACAGTAAGGACAAACACAAGGCCTCTAAACTCTCAAAACCTATGGTGCTCTCATTCCTCTGACAATCCGGTGAATGCTGGTGACTGCACACTGGGAAGTAAGATTTGCGAAACAACAGAGAATGACAACAAGGTTGTACCATCGATTGAGAACAGACAGTTCATTCACTTGATGGAGAAAGGGATGTTCATTGATGATGCTAACAGTTGGGTGGCTCCGCTTCCCTTGCGCACACCAAGGCCACGACTCCCCAACAACAGAGAACTAACTTGGACCCACTTCTCTAGCCTCTGCCATACTCCCAAAGAAAGCCTAAAATGAGGAGCCCTTTTCTAGGTTTCATGCAAAAAATATTTGAACTGGATCATGCAGAATTGGCTCCACCGCTATACGATGAAGAGGAATGTTTCGATGGTTACGACCAGTGCTGGGGCTCGTTACTCAAAAAAGTAATATATTACACATAACATTACTCTCAAAAATAGAAATGCCTTACATTACACGATTACTCCCTGAAAAAAGTAATTAGTTATATTGCTAGTTACATTACTCGTTACATTCTTTCTACTTGCTATATAAAATTGCCTGAGATGCATGAGATGGAAAGAGAACATACAAAGAAGGAGTGTTCTTTAGGCTCTTTATTACCATTAAGCCAACAGGCCATTTCTTGAACAACCAACAATCAGATGATTTCACTGTGTCCAATGTTGTAAATGAAAACATTATAATATGATGATGATAATATGAGACTGGCCTTGCCAACACTGGGCAGAGGGGAGAGGTATGCCGTTTAACAAAAACTCTAGTGCAAATATTTACTCCCTCAGTGTTTAACAAACACTGTCTAGTGCAAACAAGTAGAAACAAACAAATATCAACTTCCTCAAAACAATATATCCATAAATAGAAAGACTGGGGCGCGCAGGTGGTTGAGTGGTTAGCGCGCATGCCATAAACGCAGCCGACCCCGGTTTGATTCCGGCCGGAGGTCCTTTGCTGCATGTCACATCCCCCTCTCTCTCCCATATTTCCTGTCTACTGCTTAATAAAGGTGTCTATGCCAAAAAAATATCTTAAAAAAAATAAAAAGACTGGCCTTACCAACACTATGTAGAGGAGAGGTAAAATGTTGGAAATAAAAGCAAAACACGGTGCAGAGGTAGGCTGTTGGAAAGAGTTAAAGCATAATAGCCTCAAAATAAATCAATGAAAATAAAGTTGGCATTTGTAACTACTGTAGTGCATATTTCTAGTGCAAAATATGATCTTCTGAATGTGTCAGCTTATTTGCTCTGATTCTTATCAAAGCAGTGGTTATACCTCATAAGGAGGAGTCTCTCAAAACGCTTGTCTCCCAACCTGTTCCTCCTTGGAGTTAGAACAAGATTTCCCAGGCTGAATAGCCTCTCTACCGGAGCACTGGATGTTGGCGCTGTATTGTATTTTAAAGACAGGTTCTTAATTCTGGGGAAGTTTTCCAGGACCCCCATCTCTGACCCAGACTTCAGGTAGTCCATCACTTCCCTGTCAGGATCAAGACATCCTGCATCCTGCTCTCCCTCAAACACAAAAAAGTCATCCTCGCTGCTGCTGGAGGCTGGGCTTTGCTAAAGAGGCATTACCTCCTGCTCCTCCTTGTGTGGGGCAGCCATGGGGGAAGCACAACACTCTGTTATGAGCAGAGTCCTCAGGGCATCTCTCCTGGCCTCTTCCCTCAGCCACTGCATCTTGAACCTTGGTAGAGTGGCTGCGGCCAAGAGAGCCTCCCTGCTGTCCAAAATAGAGGCAAAGCGGCTTTTGATGGCCTGTGAGAAAGAGATTTCAGGTGAATGATGCAACACACATATTGACTATACCAGGTCTTCAGAAACACAGTACCAGTATATAAATCTTACATTCTTTAAGAGCTTATTTCAGTGTGAAATTTAAAATACTGTGATAGTGGAGGGATGTGCAATTGTGCTTTTGACAGGTTTCTCCCATATCACACAAAGTTACAGTCAGTAAGTCAGACACACACACACACACACACACACACAGAAATTACACAAGGCCTACCTGCACTATGAATTCAGGCAGACCTGCCGTCATCTGGGAGAGGCCAGCACGCAGTGCCAGGGTCTTCGACATCAGAGACTCTATTGTTGGTAGTAGATTACCATAATAGCAATCATCTTCACCTGGAATGAATGAATCAATCAATAAATGAAGGACTTGTTTAATTCAAATGTTTAACAGACAAACAAAAAGGACAGGCAAGAAGCCATAGGTTTACAGGAACCTACGTGTATTTCATCTCACCTTGTAATCAGTCCAAAGCTTTCGTGAGTGGTTTTGTGATCTTGCAGTATTCCAAAAGGAATGTATACTCCCGCTCAGAAAAGGCTCTCAAACCTAGCTGACTGCAGAGAGTGGTTAACTGCGGCATGGGGATCTCAGTGATACGGGCTGATGCATCTCGGAAAGAGTTCCATCTTGTCGCTGTTGGCAAGATGAGCTTTTTTCCACACACACTTTCAACTATCTCTGCAGCTACCGTAGACCGGCTAGCCTTAGTCCAAAGGGCAGAGCACTTGGCAGTGGCACTTCTGTAGACTGTTTTGGTTGTCTGTGTTGTTTGGATGGAGCCTGTGTTTGTTGTCATTGTCAACCATTTTTCAATGTCATTAGCTGAAATAAGATTAAGCGTGTGAGAGGCACATCTTAAGTGAGGGGGGAGAGTAAAGTGTCATGAGTCTTGTTCAGTGGAGAGCACTTCTTGCACATCGGTTAATGTCACCTCTTCATCCTCCCTGGTCCCCTCATCCTCAGAATCGGCTGCTGCTGCTGCTGGCTCACCTGGCTGGGGCTCATACTCCCTGAATGTGAGAAGTGGAAGTTACAAAAAGAAATACATTAATTATGTGTAGCCTACTCAATTAAAATGCAATCATATCACATGTGTGTTGATTAAAATGCAATCAAATTAAACCATTCATTATTCAATTGCAAGTAGGTAAGCTTTTATTGAACTGACCTGAAAGCCTTTACAAAATTTGAGCCATTGTCAGTGACTGTTGCGGTGACCTTCTGTGGCAGTCCATAAGCTGAATGAATCTGCTCAATTTCAGTAGCCACAACGTCGTACATGTGTCGTCCTTTGATTCTTTTGCAGGCAAGGGCTGCTTTCTCATGATGGTAGTTGCTTGGATCAATCCAGTGGGCAGTCATGCCTATGTAGCTTTTGTTGTGACAAGTCCAAATGTCAGCGGTGTTTGACACATACTCAATGCTCTCAAAGGTTTTCTTCAGCTCACTTTCCATCTTGGCGTAACGTTTATCTAAGTAAGTTGCAAAGGTTTTCCTGTCAGAATACGACTGGCCGTTCCCTGCTATCTGTACTTTGCAGAGTATCTTTCGAAAAAGCGGTGATTCTACGGTTGAAAGAGGTAACATTTCATTTTCTATGTATGAGGTAACAAGCATATTCATCTCAGATTTCGATGTTGTCAGTACCTTGTGGTTCTGTTGAAAAGAAAGTTTTGGCTGCTTGCTTGGTGTCTCATTCATGTTGCTCCACATTCATGTTAGCAACAAGCTTTGTGTGTGCGTGCTGTCTCTGTAGGTGTTTTGTTAAGTTTGAGGTAGTGTTAGCAGCGGTGGAGAGAAGTTTCCAACACGGACAAAGTGTGCACCTTACAGTTATTTTCCTTACGTTCAACAAATTCAAAGTAATGTTTGTTATTCCAACCATCAAAAGCGGCTTTACGCAGCGGGGGGAATTCAGGCAAGTCGCATGCAGCAGCATGTTCTGCTCGTGTTGTTAGCGCTGCCATTGTTATCCCATCTCCCCTTGTAGGTGGCGACTAACCAATCGGTGATGTTGAAAGAAACCTCGTGCCAAACCCCAACCAATCACTGTTCCATTAGTGACGTTACTTTGTAACGCGTTACACCCAACACTGGTTACGACCCATGCAAACCTGACAAAATCAGAGTGGTGTTTGACTCTAGCGCTTCACTTCTCAGCATCTCATTGAACGACGTGCTGCTGACAGGACCAGACTTAAACAATAGCCTGCTGGGAGTTCTCATGCGGTTTAGGTGTGAGCAAGTAGCCATCACAGCAGATTTTGAACAAATGTTCCACAGCTTCATTGTCAGAGAGGACCATAGGACCTTCCTCAGATTCCTGTGGTTCAAAGACAATGACACCACAAAAGAAGCAGTGGAATACAGGATGAACGTCCATATGTTTGGCAATCGCCCCTCACCAGTGGTTGCTTCCTATGGGCTACAGAGAGCAGCTCTACACGGGGAAGCTGAGTTTGGTGAGGATGCAAAGCAGCTCATACACAGGGACCTTTAAGTTGACTCAAGTCACTGCCATCTGCAACTGCAGCCATCAGTCTACTGACAGCAGCCCAAGGGATGCTTGCCACCTCCAACCTGCGCCTCCTTAAAATAGCAGCCAACTGCTCAGTCGTTATCCAAGCCTTTCCTTCAACAGACTATGCAAAGGACATAAAAGACCTTGATCTAGACATTGACTCACCTCCCGTGCAGTGCAGTCTCGGATTAAGCTGGGACCTTATTGGTGACACTTTCACAGTCTGTGTTTCCAACAGTAAGAAGCAATTCAGTGTTTGCAACCATTAACAGCCTATTCGACCCACTTGATATTGTGGCTCCCATTACCATCCAGGGGAAGCTCCTACTATGACAGTGACACCAGCAACTGGGATGCTCCCCTCCCCGCCGAAAAGGAGGCAGAATTGATTGTTTGGCGAGATTGGAAATGTCTTAAACATTTCAAAACTCCTTGAGCCTACACCACAACCTCCCTCTCCACTAAACGTATATTGATCCACATCTTGTCAGAGGCTTCCATCAAGGCCATTGCAGCCGTGGTATATCTTAGGGTGATGGATACCGAAGGAAATGTTATGTTGGCTTCATCATGGTGTTACATATTCCCCGCCCCTGCTGGATGGGATATGTATAACCTGATATTCTATTGACTTGATTTGTTTGCGCTTTCTCCCAGGTGGCCCTAATTTGATGATTGAGGGGAGGACCTATAAAGATGAAGGAATGTGGCTTGTACTTCTCTTGCTTCTCCTTTGTCCAGCATGAGCAGCAGCAGTTTAGTTCTTGTGTTTGTTCTGTTTTGTTTCGGCTTTGCCTTTGTTATTTCTTGGTTTGGTTGGCTTAAGTTAGGTGCTGCTGTCCTTGCAGTGGAGATTGCCGAGTTGGTTGTGAGTGAGCTTGACATTAAACTTGACTGTCTGAAGTTCTATACTGACAGCAAGGTGATTCTGTGGAGACAGACACAGCTGAAGAAACATCCTATAACAATTAATCAACAATCCAGAGTTAGATATTGAGGTCATTCCCAAAGGCAATTCCTTGAGGAAGCTAGACCCTGTCTGTGATGAAAATGGAGTCCTGAGAATAGGTGGCTGGCTTCAGTAGTCTCCACTTGAGATGGAGGAGAGGCTTCCTCTCATTGTTCCAACCACAGTTACGTTGCTACTGTACTTGTAAATCACTACCATGAGAGAGTTAAACATCAAGGCAGAGTCTTCACAGAGTTTTTGTTTTATTTCACATTTGTGGAGATTTATGGTTAATTACCAAGACATTTTTTCTGCCATGTGTAGAGCAGCCATCTGGTTAATTCTGTAGTATCAAGCTAGTATTTACAGTACATTTTTTGCACTCTCTTTACTTACATTAAGGACATTTTCTTGTGTGTTTTTTTTTGTTTTGTTTTACAGAGTTTTTTGAAAGCATTGCAAGAAAGCAAGATGGTGATGGCAAACAAGTAAACAGCCCTTAACTTTATTTCCCTGTCTGAGTCATCATTTAACCCCTCCAGTGCCTAGTACACCTGTTTAGCTATCTGTCACTGCGTGTAGAGCCACGCATGCAGGGGACAGAATAACAAATGTTACGTAATCACATCTCAAGACAGTGAAGAGGTGTTGGCTCTTCAGTGTCGACAAGAAAAAGCAGATAACCACCTACTTCTCCATGCTACCCATGTTACAAGAGAGGAGTATCAACCCGTAGTTATCTGTTTAGAAAACAGAGAAGTCTTATCATGTCTGGCTATTATATGTATCAATACATAAAATTGTTTTAGTAAAATTGCATTTGTAAGTTAATAGTTTGATCTTACCTTGTTCCTGCAGCTCTACACTCAATCTGGATGAATGTATGTTAAATCCAATTTTTGGGATGACGGCCATATTGGTAACATGCAAATTGGAGTGCTCTAGAAAGTTATGGTGAAACATTCCCGGGTAATTGTCATCTTAGAAATATGCAAATTTGGGTCCAGATTAATTCAATCATAAAAAGAAGCCTTCCAATGTGTGGTGCTTTTAGACTGATTTGGCATTAAAATATCCTTATTGGCCGCTTACGACTGGCCACTTTCCAGAACTTTTTATTTATTTGTAAAACACATAAAGCTACCACCACTGCAAGGCCATCACACATTTTATATCTCTACGAATGTATACCTTGCCAAAAATCACTATGAGCAGTAGTCCCCTCAGGTGGTACTGACCAACCCTGCTGGATGATAGACCATTAGGGTCAGTTGGGAATGACAGCTGCAAGTCTTTTGGGGTAAGTCTCTACCAGCGATGCACATATAGAGACTGAAATATTTGCCCATTCTTCCTTGCAAAATAGCTTAAGCTTAGTCTGAAATGATGGAGAGTGTCTGTGAACAGAAGTTTTCAAGTCTTGCCAGAGAGTCTGAACTTTGACTGGGCCATTCTAACATATGAATATGCTTTGATCTAAACCATTCCATTGTAGCTCTGGCTGTGTGTTTAGGCTCGTTGTCCTGCTGGCAGGTAAACCTTCGCCCCAGGATCAAGTCTTTTGCAGACTCTAACAGGTTTTCTTCCAAGATTGTCCATCCATCTTCCCATCAACTCAGACCAGCTTCTCTGTACCTGCTGAAGATAAGCATCCCCACAGCATGATGCTGCCACCGCCATATTTCACAGTGGGGATGGTGTGTTCAGACAGCCACACATAGCGTTTTGCATTTAGGCCAAAAACTTCCATTTTGGTCTCATCTGACCAGAGCACCTTCCTCCATATGTTTGTTGTGCCCCCAACATGGCTTGTGGCAAACTGCATGGCTTTGTTTTAACAATGGCTCTCTTCTTGCCACTCTTCCATGAAGGCCGATTTGTGGCGTGCATGACTAATAGTTGTCCTGTGGACATATTCTCCCTCCTGAGCTGCGGATCTCTGCAGCTCTTCCAGAGTTACCATGGGCCTCTTGGCTGCTTCTCTGATAAATGCTCTCCTTGCCCGGCCTGTCAGTTAAGATGGATGGCCATGTCTTGGTAGGTTTGCAGTTGTGCCATACTCTTTCCATTTTCAGGTGATGGATTGAACAGTGCTCCATGAGATGTTCAAAGCTTGGGATATTTTTTCTTATACCATGGTCTGGGGGAGTATTCGATTCTGATTGGCTGCAGGGTTTCCATTAACCGCTGATATATGGACACCTACTAAGTAGTTCGGTCAAATTGTCTGTTCACCGCTCTAAATTTATGCGCTAGCTGGCGCATCAAATCTGAATATTTTGTTTCCCACACTGAGTGCAGTCCATCAGTCTTTCAGTGCCTTATCATTTCAACACCACAGGATGGCGACTGTAAAACACAAGCTGCAGAAAGTACACTTCCACTCTAAACTTATTGATACGCGAATAATCTCACATCCCATTCGCTGTTCAGCTCTCTACTTCAGGCTGCAGCCACAGTAACGTTACACACGGCCGATCATTTGTTCGTGAAAATCTTGATATTGATTTGGGAACAATGACATGACTGAATAGCTAGCTAGTCTTGTTGTTAAACATACTGTCAAATTATATTTACTGTTTGTCAACCGTACGCAATGTTATTGACTTTGAATCTTGCTAGCATAGCGTTAGCTTTCTGGCTCATCGCTGAGCGGACTAGAATATCTCCCGTTGCCAAGTTGAATCTATGGTCTGTCCTATTTACTGGAGGAGTGAACAATGTTTCAGTTGCATAAGAACCTTACGGGAGGGTAATGATTGTTCCAGGTATTAGTCAAACCCTCAGGCGTTACTAGGGAAACTTCGTTATGGCTTGTGAAAAACTTTATATTTTGATTGTAAAACGCATGAAAATATAAATAATTGGTCTTAATTTCTTTTCTTTGGCAAGTGACCATGGTACAAGCAAGATAATGCCCTTCAAGGTGTCCATAAACGCTGCACGTCGGACGGTTCTTAGGCCTCCGTGTCATCCATTAATTCCTGTTTATGGACACCTCATCGGGCATTATCCCTTATATATCCTAATCATGCTTCAAACTTCTCCATAACTTTATCCCTGACCTGTCTGGGTTGTTCCTTGGGTTTCATGATGCTGTTTGTTCACTTATGTTCTCTAGCAAACGTCTGAGGCTTTCACAGAACAGCTGTATTTACACTGAGATTAGATGACACACAGGTGGATTCCATTTACTAATTTGGTGACTTCTGAAGGCAACTGGTTGCACTGGATTTCATTTAAGGGTATCAGAGTAAAGGGGGTTGAATACTGTTGCACACCACACTTTTCTGTTTTTTATTTGTAAAACAAAATTTAAATGTATCATTTTCCCTCACTTTACAATTATGCACCACTTTGTGTTGGTCTATCACGTAAAATCCTAATAAAATACATTTACATTTGGTTAAAACGTGAAAAAAATGTGGAAAAGTTCGAGGGGGGTGAATACCAGGGGTGGGAATCTCTTGGCACCTCACAATTCGATTCGATTCCGATTCAGAGGTCAACGTTTCGATTCTAAACCGATTCGTGATGCATCTTGATGCAGCAATTTTTTTATTTATTATTTCCATGCATGATTTTAAAAAATAAAAAATAATTAAATCTGAGTTTGCTAATCACTTCCTACTTTTTTCTCACTGTGTGACTACTTGGTACTTTCAAAGCAAAGTATTTATAATGATCCATATTTAATTTACTTCCAATATATTTAATTATTATAACAAATTAAAGAAATTTGGCCAGTCAGCTGGAAGGTTATATTTGCTAGCAAAAATCCAGCTTTGCAAAGAACCAAAAGGAAAAGAAAAGTGTTCCTGTAGCAGCATACATCGATACGGTCGATACAGGTGTTTGTATCACAGGTTGATCTGGACGTCTCACATTTTGCCACAGCTGACTGACCTCACGCTGAATTCGGGCTGGATTTCAACATACTGTGCGGGCTGTATGACGGTGTACAGTTTTACATCGACTTGGATGCAGCTTAATAACAATGTATGTGGCTGGGAACGGTGGCTTTAAGTAACCATTTGAACGCAGTGCGGAATGACAGAAATACCCGATAGTTACAGGTGTCACAAGTTTACCTGGACGCTGCGCACTCAATGCCACAGCTAACAGCTAACAGCCAACAGCGGTCTCCACGCTGCTCTCGAACCGCTAGGCTTGAACAAATGCCTCAGACTGTTCCACCCATGAGTTGTTTGTGAGTATAGACATTCATGACACATCCCATGTTTTTTGTTGTGTGCACGCCGTCGACTGTCAGGGCGTTGCACGTCCGCACTTCCGAGTTCTGCCTCTTGCGTTCCGTCAACATTACGTTGTCAATTAACCTGCAGAAAATAAATTTTTGACATTTGTGAATCGATTCAGAATCTTCCACGTCTGAATCGCGATTCATCTAAGAATCGATTATTTTTCCCACCCCTAGTAAATACTTTTGCAAGGCACTGTATCTGAACTACAGGGAGGAAACCAGAATAATGTGCTCTAAGGAGTTCTACCTCCAGTTCTAGGGTTGTTTTCCTCTGAAAAGCAGGGCTAGTTTGCCTGTGGAATATCAGAAGCAAACATGGAAACAATGTGCCTGTGTGCACGTGTGTGGTTTGTGTGTGACGTTCACGAATGAACTGATTCTATTGAACGGCTTGTTAAAATGAACGATGGGATCCGAGTCGCAGCTGGGAACTGTTCTGAATTTCTTTTTTCTTTTTTTATATCACTGTGTGCTCCTCCTTTGCTCCTCCCCCTAAGTGGGACAGAGAAGTTACATGGGGAGGAGCGCAGCCCAGCTGCACGGTGTCTATTAGATATGCAAATGTAGCATGATGCCACCTGAGTTGTGCACGCTGCCTTTGCGCAAAATCCCCCCCAAAAAAACAGAAACACGTGACTGCCCTGCCTCGGAGAGCAGAGCAGCTGCAGCGGTCTTAATTAGGAGGAGGACAGTTTTGTTCCAAATCTCACCCCATCATACCTCCCAGTGATTAATTCCAAGATAAAATAAGTTACCACCAGGCTGGCTTCTTAAAACTTAATAAATTTTAAAATCAGTCAAATGAGCCAGTTTTTTGAACGGCTCTTTGAAAGGAACGGCTCACCAAGATCCCTCCTCCCTCACCGAAAAGAAAAAACAAACAGCTTTGCAGCTCTTGTGGCTGAGAGACAAGTCGGATGACAACAGCTTCAATGAGTAGCTTTAGTTTATAACGCGCCACATTTAAAAGTCAGTAACGGTAACGGCGTTGTAACGATGGAAATAGTAATTAGTTAGATTACCCGTTACTGAAAAAAAGTAACGCCTTTTTTTTTATTCCCATCACTGTTAAGTAGGGACTCTGTCTCTTCATTGTACTCACTCAAATGTACATGCTAATGACTTCAGGGCAGCCAGGTTTGACACTCTGTGCCAGGGAAGGACGGATTGTCTCTTAAAGTTGAGAAAGCTGTTACATTCCATTTAACAGCAGCAGGGTGTTTGAAGAGACAGTACTAGCAAAATAAAAACTAAATCCATTATTCTCAAACTCTCTCAACAATGCTCAACACAAATTTAAAACCATTTCTCCTAGCCAGAGTTGAATCTCAGCAACTGAACCAAACAGGCTAATCAATAGCAATATAAATATAATATAAATGTATCATCAATATTACATTATTTATCAAGATGGAAAGAAAGCCAATCTATAAACCGAATAAAAAAACATCACAGTTACCAGCCAGCAGTGACTACAATTTATATTTGAAGAATAATATAACTTACATTATTTGAAGTTGAATCCTAACCCTGTTCATAATGCTAATTGATGAACTAATTATCATTTAGATGATACTGTGATCTTTAACATAACTTACCCCTTTTAGATGACAAGGCCATCCATTTTGGGGACCTAGCTTTTTCTCACATTTTCCCTGCGTTACAGACTTTTCAGGTTGCTAACAACCCGGAATCTGCAGTACAATAACCGTACTCTTCTTAAGTTACTTATCGTGATGAATTCCATAATTTAATACTTCTGAAAATAAAAGTCTGTCTCCCTATTACAGTGTTTACATTTGATAGCGCACAGTGTTTTTTTTCTCTTAGTCTATATAATAATTTGATGTTTATCATGTACTAGTAACAGCTTATCTTTAATTACCCTGGATTTAATTGTTTCTATAATTGCATTGGAATGTTGTCTCATATGCTCTACTGCTGTGGGCCACTCCATTATATTATGTAGCTCAAAATTATAGAAATGATAGAATAGAATAGTCTTTATTGTCATTGTACAGGAGGGTACAATGAAATTGATATACAGTCTCTTCAAATGTTTCTAAGCTGCGTTGCACCACACTGCACAGCAATACTTAATGTGACTGTAGATAAGACAATAACATGATACTGTGACAATAGCTTGCAATAAAATATTTGCATTTCATTCGACCATTCCCACCATCATCACTCTTTTTCGAAAATCCTCTAATATGAGTTATCCATGAGAGTTTGTATTTTAACCTCTAAGTATTTACCTTATATAGCCTTCCCAATCATGTGCCATATGTCAAGTATCATGGCTCCAACTGCGTTCTCTTTTTTGCTGTATATACAATAATGTTTTGAATTCTAATGTATAATTTTTTACCCATCTGATGACACATCTGAAGTCATTTGAAAAATATTCATGCAATTCAGTTTGTGATTCAGTTACTCTGCAAACATAAAGTATACAGTTAACACTCAAGGAAGATTGTTTGTTTACAAAACATCAATGGTATGAGGCAGTACCCTTGTGGGATACCACAGGAAATTAGACATTGGGGAGAATTCATGCAAGTATATCACGAATAAGAATAAACGTTGATGCTCAACATTTTTATCTTTGTCTTTCCCTCTAGGTGTCCAAGTGGCTGACAGAGAAGAGCTGAAGAGGTGGTCATCTTTGTGTTCACACTCCAACTATCACCTTGATATCACAAAACCAGACCAAAGACTTTTTTCTCCAACACAAACCCTTAGAAAAAGAACATCAAATCAGCGTGTTCAGTGACTCCCTTAGCAACACAATGATCATCATCAACTCTCATACTTAAGTGAGTACAGTACATTAGAAGATTTTCCTCTAATCAACTTGGATCATATAGGAATTTAAACAATTTGTCCAATGCTCACCTGCAGGGCAAATCCAGCTTTGGATGTATGTCCCTCTCCAACCTGGATATAGCCAGCCTTTTGAACATTTTACTACCTTTTTAACAACGATACTCCCTGATGATCACAAGGGAATATGTCACTCTGTTTCTGGTGGGCTCCTGTTTCCTGTTGGACTACAGCTTCCAAGTCCCCCTACAGGCTCAGTTCCAGAGCAGAACTAAGGCTGGAGGAATGTCAGCCCAGGGACAGACTGGAGGTATGACAGTGAAGGCATCGTTGGAGCAAGTAACATCATTGGAGGGCAGGACAAGGCTAAGGAGACATAGGTTAAAAATCCAGCGTGTTAAAAGAGGATGGGTGTGGAACCAGTTCTTTGTCCTTGAGGAGTACATGGGGTCTGATCCTCAGTATGTTGGAAAGGTAAGGAAATACTGTTAACATCTGACACTTGAACTGAAGCTGGTAAAAAAAAAAAGAAGAGGAATACAACAAATAACGGAACTTCAAGTGGTACATTTAAACTAAAAGTCCCATTTCAAAGGTCAAAAGAAAGGTTAGACTAATTTGTACCTTAAATTATTTAGTGTTATAGTTAAAAAAAACTAAGAGGACCTTAAGTCATCTAAACAAAAAACTGGCAGATGTCACCTACTGGAGGAAGGAGTCCAACTTAGAGGGGGTCATCACAACTACAATACTACAAATGAATACCTGAATCTAGCTTAAGGACCAACCACACAGAGCCCCCCACCTAATAGGTTTCAGTTAGCTAGATGATTTTAGCTCTTAATTGGGTTCAGAGAATGGCTCAAACCTGAACTAACTAATTACTTGTATAGTCCAAGTTGTAGTTGTATAGTTGTATAGGTGACTGAAGATTTGTAGAGAGGATAAAACCTCTCATTTATCTGTTGGCATTAAAGCAATTAGTCAAAAACCAATAAGGTCACGCTATCTTTGTTCACTTATTCTTATATTTACAGAATGAATATAGTTGAATCTAATTTCCTGCAGTTTTTCCTTTCATACTCATGAAGAGTCAGAAAGCCTATTGACCATCGATAATGACGGCAGAAGTGCATGCCTTTTCAAACCTTTTAAGCCTCCATTTATCTTTGACAGTGGTGTTTGAGGGGTTAGGGTCAAGCTGAGGACAGAGTTCTGAAGCCTTTGTTGTCTGAGTCTCCTCTTTGAAGACTGTGCCTCCAGGATCGATAGCTGCACTGCTTAGTAATTGAAGTCAGCATCCAAGGGGAAGAAGTAAGGAAGGCTAGTAGATGAAATAACAGCCACAAGAGACTCACTCAGGGATTACTTAAGACAAGGTCCACAATGACTGTAACACTTAAACAACAATTAAAAAATAAGAATCACTAGGCTCATCAACAGCATTTATGAAACAACTAGTTCCATAGGGATACCAATAATGCACAGCACTAATTACACTTAGGATTTGGCTTCATTGATTCAAACACACATGAGATGTGTTTGGGTGAGTCTTTTCAATTGAAATGTGTCTCCCATAATTCCCCCCAAAATGTCACTGATGCTCCTGATGGTCAGACCAACTCCCTGCATGGTAGCTCACTGCAGTTGATGTGAGTGTGTGTGCCTGAGGCTACAAAGCTCAGCAGTCAAAGACTTTGAGCCATTGGTGTCTCAACTCTAGTCTACACTCTGTGATCTCAGAGAGTGATACCTAAAAGACTCATTATTGCCCCATTGCAGATTAATAAAGGACTCTGAGCTTCTGTCATCATGATTATTACAGTGAAGCTGTTGTTGTCATAACTTCCTGTCAAATGGTCATTTGATGATGAATTCAGCCTTGATGTCATTGGACATTGAGGGTTAATTAATTTACCTTAGAAATGAAACCTGACTGAATGTCAGGACAGTGTATCGGGCTGTGGTTGATGTGACTGCTTGAGAGAGTGCATCACTCCTCATGGAAAATAATGACAGCAGGGTTATACATACTTGAAGAGGTGTAATATACTGTAGTAATATACTGCCTACTGAGTAAAGCTTTTGATACACTTGATTTAAAAAGAATGCTTTTAAAAAATGATGTAACTGTTTGCCTGTATCAAAGGGTGTGCTGCAATATCTCTGAATATCTCTACTGTCAAATCAAATATCAAAATGGTTACAGAATTCATATCTCTTTACTTTTGGCTCGATGGCAAATTTACATTAACATTTAAATACTTAGCAGGAATCTAAGTGGTAAATAAATTACCGGCAATCTCTTCAAATCTCTTACAATGTTGCCTAAAACTATTGTCTTGTATCACTTGGATGCTTCAGGTTTATACTAAGTAACTATCCACTATCAGCCTATAAATCTTTTAACTGATATTATTTTGTGTTTGTATTTCTATTTTAACTAGTTTGCTTCTGATTGTCCATCAATAGTTGAAAATGAGAGTCTCCCACAGTTGCTTATCTGAGTTTAAAATACAAGTATGAATGAATGTAAGGAAAGTGAGTGCTGGGACAGTAAAAATTCCATAAATCTAAAACTTCTGCTCTTCAGATTGCAATGTTAAAGGGGCACCACGTACTTTCAAGAAATTCAAACTCAGAATGTTAATATTAACAATATTAATGAGGTAATGATACAAAGAATGTGTATATTTCCAAAACTGAATAAATGAGCTGTTTAGGAAAATAAGGTCCCCAGAACATTGTAGCTAGAAAGTTGCCAGGGTCCTCCAATTATAAACAAAGAAAACAGTATGAAAGTGTGTTGTCCTTTACGGTCAGTTTGTTTATTTATTTTATTTGGTCATGAAAATTGAAGATTGTTTGTTTAGTTTATCAATGCATAGAAAATCAGTCAATGAAGATCTTTCTCTTCTGATTAAAATTTCCTCCGCAAAACTACATTGTGCACCTTTAAAATTTATGTAAAAAATGTTGTACTTAAAATAACTTACCCATTTATGAACATTGAATATGTTGCTGGAAATCAAGATAAATAAGGTGCTAAATAGCAGGCTCTAAAATAACTGGTTTGAGTAGCTAATGGTTATTATTAGTTTGTACTGCCTATTCTGACTTGATGAAAAAAAGAAACAACCTTATTTATACAAATATTGATGGTGTGTACCAGGTATTAGTCCTAAAACCTGGAAATAAGTTAGCATTTTTACACGACTGGTTCCCTCATCTTGAAGTCACTGGGTTTTTTGAGAGAGCTTTTTTGAGAATCAGTTAGATGCCAGAAAGACGATGCTGGGGACGTGAAACTTCATCACGCCAAACACAGAGATTCATCTGCTCTCTAGTTTGTCTTTGTAGGTGTACTTTAGTCACAGACTATTGCAAGTCCATCTATTGATTGATCAATTTATAATACAGTTAATGTATATTAAAATGTAGTAGGAAGATCAATGTAGGTGACTTTGGAGTCATGCGACCTGGATGTAGTTGTTTATAACGTAAGGTTAGCTTTCTACTTCTGTTGATTTCATGTATGCTTCATAAATCATAAAAGTGCTTTTATTTGTGAAAATTATCTTGGTCAACAAAATGTGTAAGTTTCATATACTTTTGTTTGTCATAGAGCTTTTTTTTTTTTTTCCCAAAATTCAAATTCCCATTGAAAATTCCCTTTTTGACAAGGGATCCAGCTTATATCTGGGTTAGCCTACACAAATATATCAACCCTGCAGAACTCCTTCCAAGTCAAGAAAGCAGAATGTTTTCAGCTCTGCCTTTTTCTAATAATTTAACCAAAGTAAAGACAGTTAGTTGAGAAGGAAATTCCCTAACACCAACTTCAAATGACATCCTTGAAAGTATTAGGAAGAGTTCAGGGTGCTGCTGCTGATGTGATCAGTTTGGCAAGCAGCTCTCCACCAGCCGACCTAACACTGCAGACCGGCAGCAGCTTTTTCTCTGCAGGAGATCTCAGACCTCCAGCTGGCAAACACACAAACACACAGAAAGAGAGTGTGTGTGTGTGAGCAAGAGGTAAAGAGAGGGTCAGATGCAAAGAGAGACCAGGATTTCTGTTGGTAACTCAAGTAACCCTGATTTATGTCAAACACTTCAGTATCATATGCGACTCAGAAAAAAAATACTCTTAAGAGACACAGGCTCTTTTCTTCGTATGAGGATGACTGAATTATCTTGACTTGATTGTTGATGATTTGATACAAGCCTTATTTTCAAATCTGTTTTCAAAGTTAGCAGCTGTTTCTTGCCAAACCTGTAACATTCTCTGCAACATGATTCACAGTTACCTGAATCATGACCTGGGTCAACGTTCTACAATGTAAACTCCACACATGAATTATTTTCAAATCATCACTGACTCATTTCTATTGACATTTAAATATTCAGTTATATTTCATGGATCCTTCATCTAACTGTTGGTTGTGTATAGCAAAATATAAACAGATTTTTGTTCCAATTCTGGTTACAGTGTTGCTGTTGTTGCTGCCATGCTAATTTGAGCATTCTCTAAATATCTAGTTCCCCAAACAGATTGCTCTGTCAAAACTGTTTGTATAATCATGATGTAATGCAGGTGCTTTATAACACTAGTATGTGTTGTTTTCGATGATTAATTCACCATAACTGTGCAACTGAGAATTCTTTACCTCTAGTAGCCTCTGTGTCGCGGCACATTAGGTGGATGACTCATCATCACTACGAATCCATTATACTCTACAAACATGTCGCTCCATGTTACTTTGTTTTACTGTTTTACTTTACGTTAATTATGTGGCTTTTCCCAAAAGTTCCAAAAGGTCCTCTTCCATGTTAGGGAGATAGAAGTAGAATTCACAGTGACATGTGAATGAGCTGCCCAGTTAGCTATAATCAACTGCCACGACATATCATCTGAACAGCACAGATCCACTTTATGTTCCAACTGAGATCACATTATGTCTTGTTTTCATCTGTTGCTGATGATGGCTGCAGCTGATCCCTGCTGGATCCGCGGTCAGTCAGATCTTATAGCTGTAGAGATGGTGGATGAATTTATGCCAAAAATGCCATTATCTATAATTCTTATATTATAACACAGAACAAAAAAATTGTCGAGGGATTGAAATAATCAAAAAAGTTAAGGTGCAGGTTATGTGGTGTCTTTTCCTCATTAATGGTATTATTTCACCCACCAGCAACTCATCTGATATTAATCACAATGTTTAATTTTATGACCTGGACCAACCAATCCACAGATTTTCCATGGTGTCCATGGATATACCTGTGATCCGCTCATCACTAAAGGGATAAAAGCAAACTTGTGTCTGCAGTTTAAGTGTAATAAGTTCAAACATTTACATGATTAAGGTTATAGGATATATAGTTGGATGGTAAATTGGATTGTGATGAACCTGATTCATGGGTTAAAATACAGATCAGATGATCACTTTGCTGTTTTAAAGGCTGATATCTGGAGAAATTCTTACAGCTGGATCTGCATCTTTGCTGTCTGACTTTGTGGTTTGTAGGAGTTTAGTTTTCATTGTCACAGTTGTATCACTCATTAGACATGTCAGGATGTGATGGACCTACTGATATCCTGAATATTAATTTCCGTGCAAATGAAGCGTCTGTTAAACAAATTAAAATTCTTCTGGATTTTTTTTGTGAACCCCTAACCTTAAAGTTCAAACTGCGTCTGTTTAATAAACAGCTGCACATGAAGAACAACCTGCAGTCTGTATTTATACTGTCAGCCGGTAGTCTATACGGCGCAGGAACCCTTTCAACTGGCAGAATGTGTTTATACAGGATATTTATTCATGTTAACCTCTGTATTCAGAGAAATTACGATTGTGAAATCATCATTTAATAACCCTTGTTATTTCTTTTGAACACTGGGAACTATATTTAGGCTAAATGCTTCAGGAAAAACTGAATGATGTAACACATAAAACCTGACTCCTCTAAAGCTACTAAAGTTAAGTAGTTAGCTAGTTAGCAACAGAGGCATCAGCAAACTAGCAGTGATTCTGTAATGCTCGTTATAAAGAAAAGGACCATAATATGTTGAACTGAGAGAGTTCTCCTAACCATTGGTTTGATGTCCTCCTTTAACAAAAACCTTTGTTTGGAGGGCCATGCTGCTCTAACACTTCACACTTCACTCTATCAGGGTAGGTGGTAGGGGCAAGGGGTGTTCTGGGATTATGTCACTGACTAAGACAGACATCTTAATATTTATGATATTACACCTTTTTTGTGAACCAGAATAAATGCAGACAAATATATTTAAGACAAGGTAATTCTGTGTAGCTAATGTATTGTCTGTACTCAAGTTAGTGACATACAGTCTGGATCTGGCACATGGTATATGTTTTAAGAAGCCCCACTTTATACGGTCTAAGACCAACTTTTATCAGGAGAGCTCGCACTATTAGCCTGGATCACCACACTTGACATCACACACCACAGTGGAGAGAGTACTTGTGCAACCAACTTCTCTAAGCTCTATAGTTCTCTGTTGGCCCTACTACACTCAGGGAGAACACGTGCAGGACAGTCAGGCTGTTTAAGCTTGGCTACATTCGTGCCAAGCCAGAGACGACTTGTGCCCAGGGGCTTCAGATTAATCTGCTGTTGGTGCTAATAGCAGGGTCACAGCTTGATTATCACTGGAGGGTGCAGGGCTGCCTGAAGGGAGGGAGGAGGAGGAGGGACTCACATGACCTTATGCCACTTGGAATTTGAGTGAGAGCTTTAAGTGGTAAAACCTTTGGTTGAATCTGTGGCAGACAGGCAGGTTTAGAAGATTATGTTCAAGCTGCAGTCCTGCTTAGACTAAAGGGAGTTACAACTAAACACATACACACCTCATCAATTACTAATTACCTCTAACAGGCAAACATGCCACACAAAATTAAGGAACATGTTTTCTTTTTACATTTGCTACACTGCTTCCCCTTAAAAAAAAACTATTCCCCTCACACTAAACTGCAACCAGCACAGAATGTCTACAGACAATGTATCTGGCTTGGACAGTGGATAATGAAGTTATATAAAGACTTGCTAGGTTAAGGATCGAAAGTATGCATGTTACATACACATCTTCAGATACGTACTGTGCTTGACTGCATTAGTGATTTAATATTACTCACTGTCAACTTCATGTTTGACATTGAACATGAACAACTGTCTGATTAGTCAGCAGTCTCCTCCCTATGCAGACTGTGTGGCTCTTTGTACTACATCACCCAACTTCCAGTTGCCAGTTGTTTTTCTAGTGAGTACAGGCTTGCATTCAGATTTATCACAGGTACATTATTGTCACTGTACATTTATAATAATATTCTGGACGATGGATATCAGAACACAAGAAGCAAAATTAGTAATACCCCACAGTAGAGTCACAAAGTGGGTGCAACATTTCATTTCTAATGAGGAAAATATTAATTAGCCTACTTTACCTGTAGCGATCCTCCAGCAGCAGAAACTGCAAGTATGACGTCTGTGTGCTTTAATGCACACTTTTAGCTTTTTGGATGCATTTTAAAAAAGGATTGCAATAACGAGAGAGGAACAAGCGAGAACACTGTGAGCTTGCTCAGTGATGCCTGAAGAAAGTGAGTTTTGTACATATGAGCAATGCTGTCATGTTGCTAAATACTTAATGGTGTCTGATGATAGTTTGGTGATGAACATAATGATGGTGTCCTCTGGGGTTGTTAAAATAAGTATAATAATTGTTCAAATATTGGTTTCCCTATATCAGCCTCACCCACCACCTATGATCCTATGCCTGTCAGCTGGGTATATGTGCTGTCAGGAAACACATTGGGGAAAGAAAGACTTTTAATGGTAAAAGAGACTACTGATATGCTTGAGAGGGCTTAACTGGGGCTATACAGATTTGTGATGTGGCTATAGCACACTTTAGCACTGGTGTAGCTGGCATAGGCATCTGATGTCCTACTGCTGTTACAGAGTTTAATCTGGAGGTCGTTTTTAATGGGACTGTAACATTAATAATATTATTTTAATATCTTATTGGTATCAAAATAATAAAGACACATTTCCTTTTTTAAGACTGAAGGCAGGCAGGTGAAACCTAGCAAGAAAGAAGAAACCATAGCCCTTTTCACACAGAGACGCTGCATCATCACCGCAACGGCGGTTCGCCAATTCTCCACCGTTGTTTGTTCACACAGAACCAAGCAACTGCGGCGTAAAGATGGAACACTGGGTAATTCACACAGAAAGCCGGCGCCACGGAGCCTAAAGAGGCACGACGATATACGTCATGATGATGATGTCTCTGTGTTTTTTTTTCAAGGTGTTTCTCCAGGTGTCCTCCTGTTAATCTAAACATGTACCTGTTGACTGTTTATAATCACATGGATGCTGTTAGAATGTGTTGTGATTGAGATCCTGACCCACCAAACATCCTGGAAAGTGACAAAGTTAAATTTTTCGCTCTAAATTACACAATTAGATAATCGCCATCAGTAAACTGGACGCTGTCTGACTCTGTCACTCGTGGGGAGAGAGGATGTTTTCTGGCGGAAAGTTCACTTAAGACAGTTACAGTTATTTGGTCCTGTAACATTGCTTTGTGGGACATTTCTCTTAATCCTAGTGAGTGAAGGACCGGTGTAGTTATCAGACTGTCAGGCCAACACGCCCCCACTCTGCGCCGCTGGCTTATCCATTCACACTGGTTCGGTTCGCCAATACTGCACCTCTGATGCACCTTTCACACAGAAGAGGAGGCGGAGAATTGGCGCAGGATCCCAGCATCCAAACGGCAGTGTGAATGGGGCTAGTGTTGAAGGAGTGAAGAAAGCTGTGAAGAGTAAAACTCACAGAGCTGTACTTCCATTGCATAAACACTTCTGCAGAAAGGGTCTCTGTACTGTGGGCAGCACAGATTCACTGCACTGTGACATGATACACACCATGAACAAGTTATGTGCTATGCTCTTACACACTGAAACTCAGCTGAATACATATCCTAGGTACAGGCTGAGTGGAAGCTGGATTTCTCTGTTCAATGGTTATCAAATGGTGATAAAAAGGGTTGTAAACATTTCTGTTGGTGTCTGTTTGTGTGTAAGTGTGTTTGTGGAAATCTGTGTTCTTTTGGCCGGGAGCAGATTCTTCCTCTTGTCAGTCAATGTTGGTGACAAGATAAGGTATGTTAAAATGTATTTTTCAGGATATGTGATATTGTTATAATGTCTCATTTTCATAATTTAATTAAGTTCTACTTCATGTTTGGGTTGAGACCTGGCGAGAGTTTGCTGTAATTGAGCAAAGTGGAGATTTCAAAATGCATGGAGCTGTATAGAGGAAAGAATCAGTCCTCCTTCCACCGGAGGGAGAGTAATTTGTGAGGGTGGTCTGATTGATTTGGCACCAATCATCATCAGCCAGTTTGGGTTAAAGTTTAAATGCTGGTCTCTATAGAGCCTGATCAGAAGAACCGAAGACATGCTCCATTATAGCAGCACAGTCAGAGGTTTAGTTTATCCTAAATTAATGTACTGAAGTACTTTAGCTGAGTACAGTTTGTTGGGGAAAGTACTCTGAATTTGGAGTTACACACACTCTACATCTGTGTATATTCTATCAATCTGAAGTAAGGGCACAAAGACCTATTTTACTTGAGAAAGGAGAAGTGTTGTGATGTCTCTGCGTGCATTATGTGATGTGCAGATCTCAGTCCACTGATCGGGTAGGCCAGGTCATAAGGTCCATCACTCAGATTAATAGGGGTGCGGTGTCGGTGGGTGAAATAATTCATTTTTAATGAGGAACATACAGTATTAATTATGTAACCTGCAGCGATCCTCCAACATCAGGGCCCATTCATTCCCTGCTGAAGTGTCATTGCTAGTTTTAGACAAGGGTCTTAAATTGAGATGTGATCAGGCAGTTTGCATCACAAGGCAGCAGAAAGTGTTTGCAGATATATCAAGGACCCCTAATCTAAAGTCAGCATTGCTGTGTTTTACCTGCTATATAGAGGGCTTAGTGTTCATATAGTGAGATGGCCTACATAGGCGGGTTTACAACACATGTACACTGTGCTTTAATGATTAGAGACGGTTTCCTTTCCATACACATATGGTGGCAAACATCATGGCTCATTTAAGCAAACTATAATCTGTATATAATGACATAGGATACTCTCAAGAGGAAACAGCGAAAATGGAGCTCATGATTTATCAGGTGGAGCAGGCTGCTTTACTCCAAACCATTTCACTCTACGATTTTGGGCTATCAGGAAGAACACAGAACAATAATAAACACTGACCAGTCCTGTTGTCATATTTCAATTGTCAATTCAATTAAACTCTACTCCGTCTCATGCGTAAATATGCACATCTTCTCTCTTAAGGGGGAGACGGACTTTCTGATGCTGGAGTCCATTGCAGGTTATGTCATTAATATGTTCCTCATTAATGATGAATTATTTCATCCACCGTGCTCAATAACAAAATCTTGCAACGTCTCAACTCAAGCATGAAGTTGAACTTAATCAAATCATGAATATGAGTCATAACATTGTAAGTTATCGTGTTACAACGTGAAATTATAATATAGATTATTACATTTTTACATAATACCTTGCACAATCTAACAATATAAATGATCACATTTTTATGAAAAACTTTCCACGTTATTATTAACTTTATTACGTTACTTGAATGGTACATTAGTTATGTTAAAGCAATAATCTCAGCGATTTTCATGTCAATGACTATAAGTCACTATCTATAGCCGAATGAGGTAACAAAATGGCGATTGAGCCTATGGCCTACTGATGAAAGCCCTTGCATTTGCTGTAATGCCAAATATGTACACTGGGTGTCAGTGGCAACTTTCTCGGAAAATATCATAAGTTATCCCTATGCTGAAACTCTGACCCAAACAGGTGATCTGCGGGCGGCGAAATACAGTGCGAGGCCCGGTCCGCTAATGCGTAGGGATCCGGAGGTTCTACGGTTGAGAAAATGTAGTGCCAAAAGAAAGGGCGGTCTGACGGCAATGTAAAGCGGTGTGAATTTTCTCTATATAACATACACTTGAACTGTTATAGATTTTTTTAGGTGGGCCTTGTTTTAGGTGGTTAAATTTCGCTTTTTCCCTGGACCCCGTTCACTGCAGTACAAAGCTGAGCATCTGGGCTGGAGCGGCTCTCTGCTTCTCAAAACTGAGGCTGTGCTGAACGGCAATTACGTTAGGGAACAGACCGACTTGCTTTCAGTACATTTGAGCCTTGCAAGTGTGTCTTTTTTTTTGTTTAATGATTTTGGCAAATATTACTTGAAGTCGCCTAACCCTATCCTGCAAATCTACCAGGATAAAGTCAAGCTGTGGTTGTAAAATACTCCTATCTTTTAAAAATGTAAAATGTAAATGAAAGCTGTCAGGGAATAAATCCCACGATCCTTAGGCGTGATTGTCAGACAAAAACAAAGCCATCAGTGTGAAAAACGTGAGAAAAAAATGCTTATATCTAAGATCAAATTAAATCATGATTTGGAGAACCGTGACTCTTTAATAAAGATGTGGCATATAGCAGGAAAGAATTGTAGAATAACATCATTTGACAAGTTAGAACTGACAAAAGGACACGATTACATCAGTCAAGTATTTTCATATTCTACATTCCCGTCATACTGCAACACTGTAGAGTGTGTTGTGTTGCTGCAGGAATTATATACTCTCATGTTTGTTCATCTCCCAGCAGAATTTTTGTTAAGCTCTTGTGGTCTTTTGGGTATAAAGACATATCACCTCACTGCCCTCATTACATATGTCTATCTGAACTTTGCTGTGGCACTTCCATCTGTCACTGTAGAGTATGATTGCAAAACAAAATGCCTGACCTAGAACATATTGTGAGGCCATCAGTATGTCAGAGTTATTCAGTATCAAGATGAAGTGATGTAAGTAGGTGTAAGGATGCTTCTAATTAGATGAGTTTCAGAGCCTCTCTCTGAGCTGATATGTAAAGTTAATATTATGATTTATTGATGCAACAACGCATTACATTCAAGGTCAAATACCGTTAAGTCTGCACATTACTTCCAGTAGTGATGGGTGTGACTTCTAGTATACTGGAAGTAATGTTGAGTTGAAGTTCAAATTGATTTAATTCTTTTGAATGAGGCCCGTCCGTTGACGCAGAAAATGTACCAAAGAAGAAGGCTGCAACATAAAGTTGAACTGAATCAATTATCCCCACAAAGCACCACACAGTCAGTTGACAAGGTGCTGTATTGATCAATCAAATACACGCAAGCACACATTCTTGGTTTATTACTTTGTGACATGAACACTGGGGTCGAGCAAAGATTCGAGGATTGCATTTACTTAAGCATGAGGTACAATATTGAGGTACTTGTACTTTACTTGAGTATTTCTGTTTTGTGCTACTCCATACTTTCACCCCATTTTGAATACATTGAAATTACATTTATTTTATTTAATCAACAAGCCCACTGATTCTGATCATTAAAAAAAATTATATCAGATCTGATAATCAGCACGGTGGGTAATCAGTCAGCCCATAATATACAGTATACACCGATCAGGCATAAGATTATGACCACTGACAGGTGAAGTGACCGCTGTCCACTGCCGAAAGCGGTGAAAATGGGCATGTGAGCATCAGAACTGAACCACAGACCAATGGAAGAAGGTGGTCTGGTCTGATGAATCATGTTTTCTTTTACATCACGTAGATTGCCGGGTGCATGTGCGTTGCTTACTTGGGGAACACATGGTACCAGGATGCACTCTGGGAAGAAGACAAGCTGGCAGAGGCAGTGTGATGCTTTGGGCAATGTTGTGCTGGGAAATCTTGGGTCCTGCCATCCATGTGGATGTTACTTTGACACGTACCCCCTACCTAAGCATTATTACAGACCATGTACACCGTTTCATGGAAAAATGTATTCCCTGATGGCTGTGGCCTCTTTCAGCAGTATAAATGTGCCGTGTCACAAAGCCAAAATGGTTCAGGAATGCTTTGAAGAGCACAACACAAAGTTTATCGTGTTGACTTGGCCTCCAAATTCTCCAGATCTCAATCCAATCGAGCATCTGTGGGATGTGCTGGACAAACAAGTCCGATCCATAGAGGCCCAACCTTGCAACTTACAGGACTTAAAGGACCTGCTGCTAAGATCTTGGTGCCAGATACCTAGGCACACCTTCAGCTCCATGCCTTGATGGATCAGTGCTGTTTTGGCAGCAAACGAGGACCAACACAATATTAGGCAGGTGGTCAAAATGTTATGCCTGATCGGAGTAAATATACATCTAAATATATATGTAATCATCTTTAACCTGTACTTTTGATAGTGAAGCGCACAAGTGTATCAGCTATTCAGTGTCCTTAAACCCAACTGCTGCATGTATCAGTCATATGCTTTTTCTTTTGAAATATATATTAAGAAATTATTATTTAAAAGCTACTAGCTACTGTGAGTGACTGTGTGGCTATAATTCAACATCAGTTCTTCTGTGCATTGACCTCAAGCAGGGGACTTTGTAATGCTCAGCTCCTATATTGTGTGTTTGGCCTCCTCTTATCCTTATTAACTTTCCCAACAACATTTCATCTCCACTGAATTTTCATTAAATTTCATCAATATTCAGGTCCTTTTACACATCAGTGTTTGTAACCCACTGGGTCTTAGTCGGTAAAATGTTGGCTTTCACATCAGTGGACCCCTTTTGGAAATATGTAATGAATTCGCTGTTGGAAAGCATCACCTCCCTTTGAGCATTAGTGGTTTTGAACAAATTGCATCCTCTGGTAAAGCAATTTTTGTTGTTATAAATGTATAAATAGTTTGTGACTTTCATCTATATATTGTACTGCTTAGTTGTTTAGCCTAGAAATGAATTCCTAAGTTAGTAAGCACGAAGTAATAAAGTCTTGAAAAAATGTAATTGTTGAGTGTATTTTAAACTAGTAGTTTTAATGTAGTAACTGTCATTTAGTTGTGTAACTGCATTCTTTAGTCTTAAATTGCAGTTAGGTCTAGAACTGTGTTGTTAAGTTTAGTAACAGCTTTCAATCTAAAATTGCAGTTTAGTCTAAAAAAACGTTAAGTCTTGTAGTCTTTTTCAGTCAGTCATTGTTCTTGAATGGTAGTTTAGTCTAGAAACTATGTGTTTGAGTCTGCTAACTGCTTTTACATGCAAGTATATGATGTTGTAATTCAGCAGACATAAGATATAGTAAACGTTGTTGTTTGTAGGACAGCAGTAAAAATAACACATTTAAGTAAACTTGTATGCATGCTGTAACCAAAAATTATAAGTAAGCTGAGGATGGGTGTCTGCCTGAAGGGTTTCATTAATAAATGATTTAATTTGAGGATTTATACAGTTTTTGAGAATTCAGCAATCTGCTATACGTGGTGGAGAAGAGCATGTTGACTAATTACCCTTTCTAGTATATAATGTGATACATAACTCCAAATGAAAGAACTCACTGTTTACATTATGTGCTTATACATTTTTCTTCCATGTTTTATGAAGAATGTATTTATCCCATAATAAACGACACTTATTAAAACCAATAATTGTTTCATTTACATTAATATTGCACGACTGCTTATATGTCAGTGTTTATCACCTTCAGATTTTTTTATTAAGTGCTGGATTTTAGTTCTTTATACATTGTGCGAATATTTTTTATGTGTGAATATTTAATCTATTTTCAGGTGATACGAGTGTTGATACAGCACATGTTCTGTTTTGCTCATTATTGTGACTGAATGCAGCTGCAGCCCATCCAGGAGCTTTATGATTTAATGTTTTGTGTATATTTGCTTCTGTCAGCTCCACACAGACATGGACCATGGAGACAATGCGGTCAAATACACTCTGTCAGGAGAAGGAGCTGGGTCCATCTTCACCATTGATCAAATTACAGGAGATATACATGCACTGGTGGGGCTTGACAGGTCAGTACTAATTAATAATTACAACAATAAAGTAATATTGTCTATTTTGCAGTGTAGAGCTTCTAATAGAGAAATTCCTGTCATTTAATAACCCCCAATTGATCTTAATTAAAGAGATATGACTGATTCTTGAATCATTAATGTTCATTAGGTTGTCCCTTTTCATAATGTTGTAATCACTACAAAGATAATATGCACATCAAGTAACACATCAAGCTATGAAGTTTTGTAATATTAGCAGTTTTGTATCACTGAGAATTATTCTGCTCACATTGACTGTTTCAAGTTTTAAAGTTAACATTTTATTCATTCATAATTTAAGTCAAAAATTAATATTTGAGTAAGCATGTTACTGGCATGTTACTTTACTGCTTTGCCAAGTAGAGGGGAATAAACTGTAACATACTGTGCTGACATAACAATGTTGAGTGAAGAAATAAAAACCTTAAAGTAATATATGATAATGACAGATGGTTGAAACTGTCCAAATGCACTTAGCTGCCATTCTCCTTGAAGGAATAGCTTAGCTAAAATTGAACATTCAGTCATTACTCACTCCTATTCTGATGGAAAGTCAGGTCAGGTTTCCAGAGATGGACAGAGTACTCGACCCCAGTACTTGAGTAAGAGTACAAATACTACTGGTCAAAATTTACTCCATTACAAGTAAAAGTAGCTCAGTTGACATGTTACTCGAGAAAGAGTAAAAAAGTACTTGCTTTTAAAGGTACTTAAGTATCCAAAAGTACATGCTTTTAAATTTACTTTAAGTAAAAGTAAGAGTAAGAGTACATTTCTTATTTTTCACATCAATTAATTACTATAATTTTTTCTAAATGAATGTAAGGACCTTTTAACTCTTGTTTCTGAGAATTCTTTGAAACCACCTGCACTGATGTGCTTGCTTTTAGAACCACAATGTTATATAAAGCCTGCAGAAACACCTAGAAAAACAAATCAAATGAATGGGATCACAGGAGGACAGCAGATGTTGCAGATGCAGATGTTTATTAACAATCATTAAAACTGTAACCAAATGAACCTGCACTGTCCAACTAACTCTCTATCATTTAGCTAAGTTGGGAACTGGAACCCCCTCAAAGACCAATGTTGTGCCCAGACCACTGGTTGAGAATCACTGCTTTACAAAAAACTACATCTGATGCAGCCATTGTCGCGGTTTTGTGTTTGACAAACGCAGTCAAGAGCGTGGCTACTTTGGTGGTATCCGTATGGGGAGGGATGACGTATTTCCGGTTTTACGTAGATCCCAGTGAAGAGCATGCACTGTGATAGGTTTCCTTCTTTGACAAACACAGCTTGTGTCCAATAGTATTTTAGAAAAAAAAAAAGAGCAGACCTGAAAGTAACGAGTACTTTTCAGCCTTCTTGTAATTAACTTGAGTAAAAGTAAAAATATTTGTCTTGGAAATGTATTCAAGTAAGAGTAATAAGTACCAAAGAAATCTAATACTCAAGTAAAGTACAAATCCTCTTGATATGTACTTAAGTACACTACTCAAGTAAATTTACTCCGTTACTGTCCACCACTGCAGGTTTCATAGTCTACAAAACATGTCTGGATCTTCACAGCAAAACAGCGTTGCAACATTTTCCTAAACAGCTTAAGTAGCTGGGGACTTGTCTTAAAAAAATAAAAAAGCAACAACAACCCAAAAAACAGGACATAAAATGCCTCTATAGCCTTTCTGGGAGCCATAAGATCCAAAATGTATTTAAATATTCAAAATCTATATCCCCCGCACACGTTATGTTTTACACCAGAGTGACTGGAATCTAATCAATGATTGCAAATGTATAGCATCATCAATGCCATGTATTTTTACTGTATAAGATATGCAAAATAGCACAGTTGCTCCCCATCTTTGCTCACTTTTTGTGTCTCTTCAACAAAGGTAATACAAGCTACAAGATTGTATTGTAGCAAATCTTGACATCCTTCAACTTGAAGTCATTAAGCTTGCAGGCGTAATGCAGAAAACATCAGGTAGTTATGTATGTTAATTAGATATCATTTGATATGATTTCTATGAACACTGCTATGTAATTTTGGTCTTCCAAAGGCTTTATGTTCCAAAACCTTTATGGATAAGTTTAGACCCAAGGTCCAGTGTGATTTGGCAATAGCGGCCTTCGCTATTCAAAATGACTGTTGTTTTCGTTAGTGTATAATCACATGAAACTTAGAAACCCTAGAATCAGCCTTTCATATACAGAGGAGAGTGGGTCTTCTCCCACACAGTCCACCACGTTGCACTGCCATGTTTCTATAGTAGCTCAGAACAGACAAACCAAACACTGGCTCTAGAGAGGGACATTCATGTGGATGAGATGAGGGGTATTCAGTTTGTAGCAATTTGTAACCTCAGATTATAACCAAGATGTTACTAAATTATACACACTGGACCCTATGGCAACATAACCTGGACTGAGGTTCATGGATCAATCACAGTTTTTGTTCCAGTCACACACTGCCAGCTCTCACTGGCAAGCTGGGAGATGTGTGAAAGTGGCTAGTTCACTATGTTCAACAAGTTTTATTTAGCCTTTGTAGTCTAAAAAGTACATAAATACAGAACTTTGTTAAAAGCCATAGTCATAGCCTTTACAACAAACATCAGTCTGAAGAGGTATCTCAGTGCAACAGTTGCTACTCACTGTTGTAGGTGTGAGCTTTGTGCAAACTGGGTTCACAGCTGAATGAGTCTGTTGCTGCCCAGTGGCTCTGTTCTTTGGCTGGTTATTTTGTGCTATTGAGTTTAACAACTCAGTTGCTATTGGGAAACTTTGGCATTACTTGTAAAACTAGCTTGATAATAGCTTCCCATCCTTGGGGAGGACTTAAGTCATGTAAAATGAGTGCACAGGCAGAGTGGGTGCAGGCAGGTACACAGTTAGACAGACAGGTAGCCTGTCCAGTTATTTCACGTGCACCGAATGAAACCATTTAATAGGCTCACTGGAGGCTTTGACAGCCACAGATACAGGATTTTTAAAATATTCTATAATCACTCAACCCGGAATGACTAATGTAGTGAAGAACATACAGAATGTTGCTGTTATTTACATATCATGATTATATTGTATAAAATATTGTTTGTCAGATGACACTCATATAAAAAAAAAATACTCCATTCTTCTTCCATTTTGGAAGTTGCCATTAATTTTTTTTTTTTGCTCTATTGCATTATGTTTTTTATTTTGTACATTGCCTTGTACAAAAACTCTGAATCTCCTATTTAGTATATCTGGTAATATTCAGTAGTAGAGATTAACCCTACAAAATGGTGAACACACAACAAAGTAGACGTCTAAGCTAATTGTAATCAGTGTAATAAACATTCAGAGACACTGTGGAGGGACGCAGATGCATAAAAGGAAACCGTGCCGGTGTTGCCATGGAAATACAATTCTAATGGAATCAGTTTCAGTGTCCAACTGAGTGACAATGACACCTTTAACCCCAGTCCCTTGAAAACCCATACATTCTTGCTGTGTGGTTATATAGGTGTAGTTGTAGCAGTTTGCAACTCTTTTGCTTGTTGGTATTTATTGCTCATTCATACTGGTATTATTGTGTTTAAGCTCACAGTGTTGACATTAACACAAGCTCACATCAAAACCATATGGACACCTAAATGCCATGTAACAAATATCTTAGGCCGGACTACATTATCATCAGGTGGCCTCTGTTAATGACATGTTAACATCAATTTTAAGCGTATGTGGTACTTGATATTTTACAGGGAGGAAAAGTCCTTCTACACCCTGAGAGCCCAGGCTGTTGACATGCACACAGGTGTCCCTCTGGAGCCAGAGTCTGAGTTCATCATCAAGGTGCAGGACATCAATGACAACGAGCCAAGATTTACTGATGGTCCCTACAGTGCCAATGTCTCTGAGATGTCTCCGACAGGTAGGACAACTAGAGACTGAGACAAGGTGAAAATACCTGTCACTGCTTACATTAGGCCTCTCTGAATACAGTATATTTATATTCTACATGAAATGAATATTAAATCCAAATGTCAGTATGCTTCTCTCAAGGGGGGGGGGGGCTGTGTCTGACAATTTCTGTACATTTCCAAAATGGACAATTTAGCATTTGTTTTTGCAGCACCATATGTCATTGTTAGTTTCATTCAGACCGACGCAGTTGTCATTTCCATGCCCAAAGTTGTTGATGGGACAGATGATTGTGAAATGGCGGGGAAGAGAGTCCAGAAGCAATGGGTCACATCTAGGGTTTGGTACTCTGTACTTTTTCAAAAACAAAACAAACAAGACAAAAATGGAGCGTGCACACCCTTGGGAGAGGTTTATAGAGTTTGATTTTGAGATTGGCCTCAAATATAAAGACATTAAGTCAGTGCTTTGCAGTAGACACGGTTTTCTCATAAGTGAGAGACATCTGAAGAGACTACTAAAAGCAAAGGGACTCTTTCGTCGCAAAGCGTACACTGACCTTGCGGTCCTGGTTGAATTCATTAGCAACCAACTGCAATACTCTGGACAGCTTCACGGGTACCGTTGGATTCAGCCAAATGTAATGCTATGAATGCTGCATATCATCCCCCCTCTCTCATCCCAGGTCTTGTCACCTCTCTAAGCTGAAAGGCCAAAAAAAAACCTCAACCAACTTTAAGGCCAGCCTGCAGTTCAGAACATCTGTTGACAGTTTGATTTCCCGCTTGCTCTGGCAACAAACGATATAGATTAATTTTATTGTCATTATGCAAAACAAGATTGTTTGATGAAATTTCTGTTTGTAATTCCCAAAACTACATACACACAAAAGTTACTTGTGCTCATGTTACACAGAAAACCAATGAATGATCATCAAGCTAGACTTATAGAATTATTCATGGTGGAGAGTAGAGGATGAATTCAGTAGTCTCACACCCTGAGGATACTGTGGCTGGGGTGGATGTTGAATCTGTGCAGACATTTCTTTTGTCACTTCACTGATGCACGGTAGATGGCTACCAATGATTTTTTTTCTGTGGAAGTCGAATATCCAGTTACAGAGTGTCGTACCCAAGCATTTCAGATTTTCCGATTAGTTTCATGTTTGAGATTGACTGAAGTCAAGAAACTGAATTCTGATCTACCTGTTCTTATTCTCATCTGTGTGAAGACTGGGAGGAGTGCAGTGTTTACGACATCCTCGGCAATCTGTTGGTCCTGAAAGCTTATCAGTGAGGGACCAGGCACTATTATCTCAGTAATAACCAATTCCCATTACCATGTGATGTGTCACTGTAAAAACATGTTATAGCAGGTGTAAATACGTGCAGAAAGTATTGCAATTATAACATGATGAAACAGCCAGACAGCATGTAGATGTGGTGTGGATCTCAAGCAAGTGTGATATATTGTTTGACTTTTTTATAAATAAAATCGATCCAACGTGTTGACCGGCCTACTAACTCTGCCTCTTCCTGCCATTCTCATTCTGACAGCACAATGTTTGTCAGTTCACCACCCAGCCTACCTAAATTGCATATTGAAATGTTATCATAATGAATACACAATCAAGTGTTAAAGAAATGCTTTATATTATACCATCTGAAAATGCAAAGGCCTGCATTCACATACTGTGACAGGATAAATATAGCAAGTATACCAAGTGGGTAGCAATGTTCCTAGAAATCTGAATTTTTTTGTGCTAAAATCTAAAACTTTACAGGGAGATGACACTAGAGGAATCAAGAGGTATTAACTGTTCTCACATTAAGTCTTTACGATGAGAAAGTTACATTTCTATCTTTAGTTTTTAAAATGTTGCATTTAATAAAAATATTTTGTCATGTGTTGATGGCACGTTAGACTAAATTAAACTTTAAATAAAATGTAAACATTTTTTTTTAAAAAGGTGTTTGGTTTAGTTCAGTTCTTAAGTTTCACTTTGCAGTCTGTTTGCATGTATTAAGTTGTAGCTGCACATACAGACACACACACACACACACACAGTGCACTAAGCCAGACTTAGTGGCCCATCTGTCTGCTAAATACCATTACTGAGAGGTAATTTAACAGTCAAGGTCTTTAGGCTTTAAGCTGTTAATGCTTCAGCTGAGACCCAAAGTGCTCTGAGAGTGCACAGGCTTGACCCCAGTATGTCTCTGTTGCTGTCAAATACAGTAACAAATTGTATGGGGGATTAGTTATGGTAGCAAACAGCACAAGTATCCATATGATGAAAACATAATCCTATCTGTGAGAAGCTGACTACCAAGAATAGATGCTGCCATATTTTTTCTGTTCAAAGCTCTGTTTTTTTTTCTCAGTAAAATGTCGTAGCGACTGAAAACCAGTCGCTTGTCTAGTGCAGATGAGAATTGGTCAAACACCAAGTTCAGACACAATATTTATGTGCTAGAAGTTCTTTATTGCCTGCAAACAAGAGCCACACACCAGCGGAGCACAGATGTTGACTGAGGAGAGACAGTCTTTCCTCAGCCTTTATAATTATTATAAAACAATACAATACTGCACATTTGTGACAGTCACAAGAATACATATGATCTCTCTCAAAACACTATTCCAATCATTTCCACCTTCAGCTCATAATACACAGACACTTCTTATACACTTTAACCACTGTTTTGTGTCGTAAGTCAACCTAAAGTCAAAACACTTGTACATAGAAGAGGCTTCACTAGCCCCCCTTCAGGATAACTCTTTATCTAAGTTCCTTTATGTTAATTTTCATGGCACATTATACCATATACAATACATGAATATATCCATTCTTACTCTGCAACCGCATAGCCATCACAAGACAGAACTCATGTTGGAAGCACACACACAATAAGATTTGACTTTACCTTAAATAATAATGTTTTATCTATATTGTTAAGTTTCATATGTAAGCACAAAATATCAAAATCAGAAGGGACATTTGAGAATTCTCTCACAGGAGTAACTAACTTGTAATTTTTCAATGATTATGAGCCTCATACAGCACAGGTTTGCTTATTTTGTTTGAGTCAGGGCTGAGGTTTTGTTTTAATCTTTTTACTTTTCCAAAACATGCATTTGCGTTGTAGCTGTAAAGGAGGCAGAGCCCATTAACTCCTATATGAGCACAGATCTACCACAGAGCCTCTGCACTCTGCAGCCCACGGTGTGTGTGCACTTGAGATCTCTGGTGGAGCAGATAACTTCATGTTTAGACCTCAATTAACTTGAAGGAAAAGAATATCTGGCACATCATGTTAAGAGTTCTACTGAACATATGAATACAGTAAATAGGTATAGGTTACTATTTGTTACATAATAGTGTGTAAAAGTATTACGTTATGTCTAATATGCTATTGCCAAACATGATCATGAAGCCAACCATGGCTCTCCAGCCACTCTGGACTTTATTCGACTTGCGTATGTAATTCTTCCAGCCATAGGGGGCAACCTACTAAAGCTTTTCATTCAGAGAGAGATGTGCTGGATTTGACACTCAGCACAATGATCACCTGCTGGACTGAAGGATGATTATAGTTTCAAATGCTTGCATTTAAAATGAAAATTTCAATTTTGGTCATAAAGCTATCTTCCCAAACCTTTTTCCCACATGATGTAACATAGGTTTCTGTGTGATGATGTTGCTGCAAATACCTACCCTAGACCGCCTAACGTGCCTCTCCTCTGTTACTCATGGTTCATGTCCAGAGGATCCTTTGTTTCTAAGTTTCCAATGTATTGTCAATGTAGGAAGCTGTGCAATGTATTCTGGTAGAGAAGCATTGCATTTCGATGATGGGAGTTCCAGTTGAAATCTCAATTAATTAGAAAAAAAATATTTGTGGGGCAATCTGGCTACTTTATGCAAATGAGGAGCAACCAGTGCCATAGGCGCCGATCCCGTGGGTGCTCCGGTGCTCGAGCACCCGCTGACAACGTTGAGCACCCACTGGCCAATCGGGATGGCCAATCAAAAAAAAAAAAAGTACCTGCGGAGCACCGCTGGAATAAAGACGAACCGTCATGTAATTCACACAGAAAACTGCGCTGCCGCTCCTAAAGAGATGTGACGGTACACGTCATGATGACGATGTCGGGGTGTTTCCCAGGTGTTCCCCCGTTAATCTAAACCCGCGGACCGTTTATAATGTGTATTGTGATTGAGAACCTGCTAAATGACATTATTACATAATCACCATCAGTAAACAGGTCGCTGCGTGACTCTGTCACTTGCGGGGACGGAGGCTGTTTTCTGGGGGAAAGTTCACTGAAGTCTCGGTCAGGAGGGCTGACCATCGCGGTGATTTCTATCAACAGTGCCACCTCTACTTAAAGAGAAACTCCTAGTAAATATTAAAACCAACCATTGTCATGTAAAAATCCAGACTGCAACTACACAGGGCTCCAAGGTTTGATGAGGGCTACTAGCCAAAATGTTAGCCACAAGGCCAGAATCAATTTTTAAAATTGAGATTGGTCAACCATTGGGAAAGCATATCTGATAAGACTGACTACTACATAATGTGCATGTGTTTTTTTTTTCAGGAACCTATGTGACCCAGGTGACTGCAACAGATGCAGATGACCCTACATATGGCAACAGCGCACGTATCGTATACAGCATCCTTCATGGTCAGCCATACTTTTCTGTGGACCCCAAGACAGGTGAACAGACTGAAGTTTTTAAAACACTTCTATGATTTCTGCATAAACCCACAACACACACTTCCTGCTGTCTTCACTGCCTACCAGAAAACATGAAATTCAATTGGTAATGACACAGTGCATGGTTCTGAGAGTGAGCTCAGTCCGTCCGCTGCATGCTAAAGCAAGCACTTAAAGAGTTCAGTCCTTTAACAGACATCTCAACCGACCAGTAATTACTCTGAACATGGAATGTCATGTTTCATTTTCACTCTGAGGAGCAGCATGTCTTACTAACCAACCTTTTAGTCCTCTGCTGGTGCACAGTATCTTTGGCTGTCCTTGCCTGAATTTTTCAACTTTGTCATGAATCAGTCCCTATCAAAATTCTGTTTAGAGACAGACAGGAGACATTTAAGCATAATTAGTAATATGCTTGCCTATAGGAAGGTTAGATTTACAATCTTCTGCGTCTGTCTGTCTACTAAATAACAAAATGAGGACCCTTTTAAAACCTTTCCTCCTCTAGGGGTCATCCGGACAGCTCTATCAAACATGGATCGCGAGGTAAAAGGGGAGTACCAGGTTCTTCTCCAGGCCAAGGACATGGGAGGTCAGCTGGGGGGGCTTGCCTCCACCACCACCATCAACATAACCCTCAGTGACGTCAATGACAACCCGCCGCGCTTCGCAAAGAGTAAGAAAGTCTCACTGTGGATGTCTGAATGGTTGATTGATTGATTGGAGGGATGAATAAGTCGTTGATTGGTTTTATTTTTTAAGATGGATGAACGAAAAGGTTCTATTTGATCTTTTTTAAATTGCACTTTTCCTGTCCCTGGCCTCTCTCATTCTTCCAGGTATTTTCCATCTGCGGGTGCCAGAGTCGGCGTCAGTTGGCTCAGCTGTGGGTCGGATTCAAGCCCATGATCCGGATGCTGGCAGCAATGCAGAGGTGGAATATGCCATTGTTCCAGGAGATGAGGGCAACATGTTTGACATCTTCTCTGATGGCAAAAGTCAAGATGGAGTTGTAGTCTTAAAAAAGGTATTTACTCATAATCACATGCATAGTAGCTGTTTACAGTACATATGGTGGCTTGCGCCAGCTTGTTATGCATGATGAAGGGACGATGGACTAAAACAATTTACATTTAAGGCCAATAGCAAATTTGTTTAAAAAAATAAAGCTGGTATCAAGTATCAGAACTTTAATCGAACCACAGAAAACTGCTTTCAATTATTAATTCAACCAATAGATTTAAGGCTGACAGAATTGGTGCAGAAAATTTCAGCGAAGAAGTGAAGAAATAAAATGTTCTCAGTTATTACTTACACTAAGTAAAATTACGTATGTGTATGCATGTTATCATTAAAAAACAGATGTTTTGGCTGATTTCCACATTATATTGTTAACATGTAGAAGTCATTGTAACATCTAATCATGGGGACAGTTATGATTGACTTAGGTATGTAAACTTGCCACTGTTAAAACAGGGGTTACCCCCACATGTGTGTGCTGTCGCACTCGTTGTAGGTCCACTCTGATATACACTCTGACTGGGATTAGGTCACATCTTGCTGATGAAAAAATACACGGTGTCTTGAACAAATGCTGAGTAATTGAAAGCTAGATTCATTCATGTAAAGATATAAACTCTCTCTTACCAAATAGCATACATAATCATCAGTCCAAAAAGGGGATTCTGACCAAAAAACAGCTTTGTGCCTTTAAAGTTTCTTTGAAAATTATAATTCCCCCAAATCAGATACATACAAATCTGAATTATCCAATGATAAAATCTTAGGCAGCTCCAAAGGCAAATGTTGCAAACATCAGCATTTTGCTTGTGTTGTACTGTCAGTGATCTCAGAGTGGGAGGAATGTGCTGATTTGGCTATGATCCCAATTATTCTGCCTCTTAACCTTCCACTGAGCCAAGCTATTATACTAGATAATGCAAGAAACAGGCTTTGTTTTGCAGTGTCAGCGAATGGGTTACACTGATGACTTAACATCTGTGGTATATATTGGAACAATGGGGAAGAGGGAAGAAATAAAGAATGGACAGATGAGGTCCTGCATTTCTTTTTCTTCAAGCACAAACTTGAACTTGTCCCAATTTTAACTCCTCAAAAACTTGCAACTGGAAATCAGATCTCTGTAAAGCTCTTTCAAAAGGAGTCATATGAGGACTCCAGAAAATTAAACTCTGTTAAACGCTCCAACTAAAGAGATACCACAGATATACGTTATACCACACTCACACAAACACACAGAAATGCACACTGGAACACGCAGCGCTCATGTCACATCGCATCAAGCAGTTTAACATCAGAGAGCTACAAAGGCTTTTGTTTCAAACCGTCCTCCAAATCAAAACTGACACGACAGCTACTTTCTGAGCACGAAACTTTCCCAGCTTTGCCTCTTCTTTTAGAAATGAGATAAGATATAAATCCATGGCTCTCAGAACTGATTTGACGTCTCTGCTGATTGTTTTAACACAAAGAGGCAGTTGGCGAGCATTAAAAGAAAGCTGACCCACTATTATGAAAGACTGAACCAAAATGTTCTTCAAAGTGGTTTTAAACAAACTCCTTTTTTCAAAGCACTGTCAATGCAGAAATTATTATTGTGAAGATGAAAATAGTAATAAAACAGACAGGCATGGTTGGACCACATCAGTTCAATATTCATGTTCAGTGTTTCTGCATCTTTTTTTTACTTGTGAGATTACTGCCAAAATCTTGGCGTTTTTGATGAAACATCCAATTTGAATGTAAATGCTGAACTGGAACTGCACTCAATGTTAATACCAACAATCCCCTTTAATTCAATCAAATCCAATGCAATATCAAAGTTGATAGCCTTATAACCCAAAATTGGAAATCACCCAATTATGCTTAACCATAATTTAAGTTCACCAGATCTCTAACAGCCAACGACTAGTACAACATTACAATGCAGATAACATCATAATTTCACTATTTTGTGGAAGAATACGGTTGATATGTTATATCAGTTGATTATAACACACTGCGTTTATGGCATGCGCTCTAACCACTCGACCACCTGCGCGCCACAAATGAATAACTTTATTTACTGATTTGGTGAAACTGGATCTCATTTTATGTACACAACGCTTTCTGGTTTTCCTTCTACTTTCCTCCAGTTGCTTTGCCTGAACCCTCAGTGATTTATGTGGCTTCTAGATGAACTTCACTGACATAAAAATCCATGTAGTTCCAAATTAGAAACACAAATTTTAATTAGTTACTGTGAGTCTAGTTTAGCACTGGATTTATCACTGTAAGTCAACATGACTATAAATGACTTGTTTCAACTTTGCAATGCAAATTCAAAATATGCATAACTTTAAAATACATTCTGTCCACTTAAACCACTTTAACTATTTTAGTTAAAATGAGTCTCAACATAACGTTTCTAGTTAAGATTATCTAAAAGCATGTATTGTTTCAATTTACAAGTTAGAGTTATAACAAACCACAATTTCCTGATGCAAAAATCTCACATTTATTTTTTTGCTTGAAAGAAGCAACGATAACTTTTCCCAACAGATACATGTCTAAAAGACAATCTATAAATCTCCTACACACAACAGGCAAGTTGTGTGTAGCAAATGTTATCAATCCCCTTTCTTCATTGTATGCATTTGAATGTCTGATTCTATGAATTTTAAACTTGTAACATCCATTCCCATCGCCAAGCAAGTTGACAGATGTTTCACAGTTTTTACCTCAGGAGTTTGCCTGTGTAACTTGGGCAGAGGCTTGGTCTTGTTTGATCTTCATCACCATTCTCTGTAGAAACTCAAAGGAATACTTCATGGCTTGTGGATACTCCAGATTCACACAGTTTAAGTATAATACCTATAAGGAAAGCAAAGCTGAATAGCACATCTTCGAAGTTGTGTAGCATAATGGTCTCCTCAACGACAACTGCCACATTGAAGACCTCACATGTATAGGCATCCTGTTCTGGACCTCTGTAGCCAATCATTAGGCCAACTTGCATCCCCTTCAAGGCTGAATCCAAGGTCTAACTGTTAGCCTGAAAAAGTACGGGGCTCAAACCCAGGGCCACTGCAGTAAGGACAAAGCCTCTGTACAACAGCCTCTACCAACTGAGCTAATGTGTGCCCCATCAGCTCCACCACTTACATCTTTCTCTTTTTTGAGTTCCCGCTTCTTTCCCGACCTGGTTGCTGCTTTGTACACCTCCAGCAGTCTTGGTACTAGGCCATCAAGTCCATCAAGAAAAGATTTGAGAATGTCTGTGGTAATGATTCTTTTGAACTCTGCCTTAAACTGGAGAGCCACCTGAAAGTGACTTCTGGGATGAGTGGTTGATCTCCAATAATCTATTTTATGTGCTGGGAAAACATAGCTGTCATCAGGTCTACCAGCTGGTGATAAAGGTCTTTTGGCAGCATTTCCACCTCCATCAACTTCTGCGTTTCCTGCACATTTTCAGGATACGTTCTTCAGGTGAATCCTGACAGTAGTGCTGTAGTCTGCGAGTGCTCTGGCTACACTCTCGTTATGATTCCTATCAGGAAACTTACAATTTTTTTTACGTACTGCAAGTGTGTCAATGAAATCAGTATTTGAACCTTTAGGAATCAGGGAGGGATCTAAAAAACATGCAGGTCAAGGGGTACTCCAGGAGAGATTTGGGAAACACTGCCATAGAGCATCAATTCTTCAGGATCAGGGTGACAAGTGTCCTGTCGCAAGACATTAACGTAATGCTGTCAAGGCATTTGGCCATTGTAATCAAGTTGGGCAAAAACAGTTACTTACAGCAGGTTTAATTCGACAAGAATGTCCTGGGAGTGACTAACATCCACCCCTGAAAAAGATATGACACAAGTGGCATGTAGTCATTAAGATCCTCTGGTTTTACAGGCATTCAGCCGGGCATTTCTTCACAAGATGTCAACTCTGCAGATGCTCCACATAGTACGCAGTGAAAGGTTCAATGATGATCAATTCAATTCAATTCAATTAAGCAAATGTGACCACCCAGCACGATGCATATTTCCAAAATACTACCAAAGTCCGGTGGTCCACTTGTACCCCCAACAGAAAGAATCATTCCCTGTGAATACTTTGTTCCATTTGTGAAAGTCTTAGGGGTCAGCCCAACAGTGTCAACATTGCTGAATCTATTTAAGATAGCTTGTCTGACACCAATGTGTAGTAGGGCTGCACGATTCTGGAAAAAATGTGAATCACGATTTTTTTGCTTAGAATTGAGATCACGATTCTCTGGCACGATTTTTTTCACAAAATGTTTATTGCACTGATGAACTTGAGCAAAAAAAAACAAAAACATGATAGTATGGCAGATACTACTATGCCTCTGCCAAAGCAATGTTTTTTTGTTCATTTCAAGTTCTATCATTGGATGAGAAATTATTTTTACACAAAAAAAAAAAAAAAAAAATAGTCTCCCAAGATGAGAGGGCATCCTTTTATACCTCATGTTGTACAATGTTTATTGGGGCCGTATCTTAAGCTAGGTGATATGTGATAGCTGCTGTGATCGGCTTTCTAAAACGGAGGCATAATTTTCTTCCTTTTCCAAAAGCCGCCTCAGAGGTAGAGGTGAACATGTGACGTGACGTGAAGCCCGACGTTGGGCTGTGAGCAGTTGACAACGAATTTGTCTTCAAAATAAGAGCTTTACATTACACCCCATTGGAGTTTAGAGCTGGGTTCTCAGCGTGGGGCTTTTAATTTGAAAGTAGCGACCGTTCCTAGATTGTGGCTACAACAACAAGCTAACACAACCATACAGCTAGAGATCCAGGAGACGCTAGCATCTCCTGATCTCAGCGGCTGTCCAGTTGCTCATCTAGCAGGCGAGGCGGAAATAAGTGTACCCTCCGAGGCGGGAAATCGGCGGACCAAAACAGACCCCCAGTTTGCCGCCCTCTGTCTAAAACCACGGACCTAGCAGCCAAAAGGACGGGCAGATTGGCGGCTTGCTGCCACGTCTAAAAACGGCTTCTCACTCAATCCTCCCATACACTTAACTGCGGGCGGGCTTCCGCCACTGAATCACGTGTTGTAAAGACGCTTTACCACAGGTTGAGGGCGGAGGCAGCGGCAGTGCTGCGTTTGGGGGCGCTTCAAAAAATCCGGGAGGAAAACAGGAGCATTTGTTTGTGATTCAGCTCGAGATATAAAATGCTTCAGAATCGCTGTGTGTAGATATGAGATCACGTGTATGTGTGAATCGAGATCGCGATTTTTTAACTATTTTTTGTGCAGCCCTACTGTGTAGGACTTCCCAGGCAGACATTAGATGCCTTTGCAGCCTTGTCATCATCATCCAGGTCATCCTGTTCATTATTTACAGAGGCTTGACTGTGACAATTAACAACAAGCTCAGGTTTTAAATCGGGAAATGTAGAGGCAGTGCCGCTGTTTGTTTTTGCCAGTTTAACTTTTTATTTCCAAACATATAACTCCACTTTCTAAACACAGTACAGCCAATACATACACACAAGTATTGGGATGTGCAAAATCTTCATAGAAATGAAATATTCCTCCATAAATACAAACTTAAAAGCAGAAGTATACAAGTGAGCAATCTCCTTCAATAAGCAAAGATTTAAAAGCAGAAAAGTCACACAATTTTACTTTACTTTGTAAACACACTATGTAGAACAGCTAAAACACACGCATTCAAATAAAATAAACCAAAGATTTTCACAAATCAATAAAATCAAATAAGAAAAGCGAAATAAATGTTCCAGATAACTCACAATAGCAGCATCGAAGTATAATACTTTAGAGCAATACAAAAAGAAAGTAAAATCTTCACAGCTTTGCTGACTTTGTAAACATATTATGTAGAATAGCCAACACACACAACACATTTGAAAGTGCAAACTTTTCTTCAGTAAACAGAATTGTATCAAAATAAACCAGACAAATTCAATGCTACTTTGAATAATTTACATTAAATAATCATCAATAAGTACAAACAAGAATAGTCAATCTTCTTAAATAAAACAAAGATTTAGAGGAAGAAAAGTCACAACTTTACTTACTTTGTAAACACAGTAGGCTATGTAGAACAGCTAAAACACACATTCAAGTACAGTGCAAAATTTTCTTAGACCAAATGTTATCAAAATAAACCAAAGACATAATTTTTTAGAGAGCCGTAATGCTATTCTGTATGGATCAAGCGTTTCCACCAGTTTTGGGAGGCTCTATAGAGGCTCACATATGCATTTCCTCACTACAAAATCACTAATTAGGTCATCATATGACAGCTTCTGAGACACTTCACCATTGATGCTAATGACAGCAAGACCACTTAGACGTTCCTGCCCCATTGTTGAACGTAAGTATGTTTTAATGAGCTTTAGTTTGGAAAAACTTAGCTCAGCAGAGGCAACTGTAACAGGGAGGGTTAATGCAATTCAAAGAGCAACCCAGAGATTTGGATACACCTCTTTAAGGCGATTCTCATGGAGAAATGTGAGCAACTCCAAGGAGGTTGTCTGTGGTGACAGTTGAGGAAGGTTGGTGATTTCCTGAACCATCTCAGTCCTTTTCTCCTTGAGCTCTGGCTCTATGTTCATGGCCTTGCAAAGGTCCTTGGCAGTTGACACTTCCTCATGTATCTGGAGAGGGAGGTTTTGGCACTGTCAATTTGAGCAATGTCGAGCTGCATTGAACTAGTCTGCAGAAGCTTGTTTGCTTGGTTAATGGTCGTAAGAATTTCACACCAGACAACAGAACAGATCAGAAATCTAAAAGAGGCCACCTCTTCCGCCAGGGCTTGAGCGTCTATTTTTGCGACTGAATCATCGACAGTTTCCCTAGCTTCAGTGAGCGCATTTCTGATTTCTTTAATTTGACTTCTGGCAGCTGTGACACTCTTAAGCCTGCTCTTCCACCTCACAGCACTCCATGATTTCACAGTCAGGTTGACGTGTTTTGTCAAGATGCTCCATCGTTGTGTAGCTCCTGAGAAGAAACAAAATAGCTTCTGCAAATAACCAAAAAAGCCAGTGGCATCCCTGGACGACTTGGCAGCTTCAGCTATGACAAGCGTCATCGAATGAGCTGCGCACGGAACACACAATGGCCTCGAATTAAATTGTAGCAGTCGGGCCTGAACTCCTTACTTTTTCCCCTTCATGTTTGCTCCATTGTCATAGGCCTGTCTGCGGCAATTATCAAACAGAATGTCAAGTTCCTTCAACACTGTCTTGACGGACAGCGGACAGGTTCAGGCCAGTTGTTTAAACCACCTCCACATAGCTAAGGATGTACTCCTTGATATTTGGCTTTGGCACCAAATCAACAATGCACACGATGAGGGACATTTGTTCTTTGTGGCTAAAATCAGGTGTACAGTCAAGAATAATGGAGAAATATTTCGCTTCTTGAAGCAGTGTCTGGATTGTTTGTAATGTTTTGGTGGAGATGATCTGGATCATAGTGATTGGAACGGCAGTTCTTTTTACTGTACTGAATCTCTAGAATCCGTTCATTAAAAAAGTTCATTAAAATGATTCGTTCAAAAGATTCGTTCAACGAATCGTTCAGTGCTCTCCAACTCCCTGAACTGATAAGCAGCCAAACGATCCGTCATTCAGTTCATTAATCAGCCCTGAGGTTCACGTTCACTTACTGAGGGACGGTGCGTTCACGGACTATAGTACACAATCATTCGTCCTCTGTGCACAGTAAAATCACTTAACATGATGCTACACGGATGTTAGCAACACAGCGCTAGTTTTAGCTGTACGGTTACTGAACATGAATCAACTCCTCTGCCCTGAGTGAGTGAGTGACACATCGCCACTTTCAGCACAGTACGTGAACGAGACTCACATCCTCAGCAACAGTTCTCTGTGTGCAGTAGGTTCCTGAATCATGAACGGATCACAGTGCGAACATGAATCACGTCCTCACAGTTCTCTGTGTGCAGGCGAGTGAGTGACGGTTAGATTTTATAGACTGTATTAATGTAAGGGTACTATATGCACTATTTTATATCATGTATTCCCTTGTGAAGACCAAACACTATGTGCATGCATTTCCACTCCTGGCCGGCATGGTCGCGGCTGAGCTCAACTGAACTGAGAAAGGAACGAATCAGTTCATGAAGTGATTCCGTTCAGTTCGTCCAGTCAAAAGATTTGTTCGTTCGAACGCCATGTTCAAGACCGACACAACACTACTGGATCAGTTCATCTTGTGTCTGCTGTCCAAGATGTGTTCGGGAGCTCTCCCTTTATTACATATTTATCAACTATTTGACAAATCTAATCTAATCTAATATAAAAGCATAATAGAATGAGTTGCAATAGTGCACACAATTCAACAATAATGCTTTATATCATTCATAATGACATTTTTTATTTATATCAAACATTTCTAAATCTTAAACATTATTTTACCATTTAATTGAATACAACTTAAATATGGTTATGAGAGCATTTTGTCTACTACAAAATGTTCTTCAATTTCACTGGCAGATGTTGTCCATGCCTTTACATCCTGACATAAATGCAATCAAACGCTAGTTCATTTTATCATGTAGCTTCTGTCACATTCAGCTGTAACTAAGCTAGCTGTAGCAGTAACACTAAAAGTCTGAGTTCTTCAGACTTCACACATTATCAAGAGGGGGACAGCCTTCAGATCCGACACCCCTCCATTGCGACACCCCTCCATTCCGAAACCCCCCACTCCGACACACCGCTGTTCCGACCCTCCCCCCAAAACACAGCTGTTCTGAAATTAAACACTGCTATCCGTGGTGCTGAAATCCCCACTTCCAGCCGCACTCGCACATTTCTGAAGTGGGTTAAGGTAAGGGTTAGTTCGGAGGGGGGGGTTGGGTTTCGGAATGGAGGTGTTTCCCCAATAGCCTTTTCGGAATAGCGGGGTCTTTGAAAAAAGAGGGAAACCCCGCCATTACGATTAATTGAAGTCTATGTTCGGAACAGCAAGGTTTCGGAAAGGCAGGGTGTAACCTATCAATAGCCATTGTCTGTCCCACTGCACATCCGACACCTCACCTAATTTGTGTGAGACTGTAGCCTACATTCTGCTGAATTCCACATGAATGACAATCTTAAAGATGGTCGTGGACTTATTATGCATTGCAAACACCAAAATATGTGTTCTCAAATAATACTATGCTAGGTACACTTTGCTAAATGTCTGGCTAAAGCCTATTAACTGATGCTACACGGTAATAAATGGTCTGAAGCAAGAGGAATTGTTAGCCTACCTTGTGCACTGACTGCTAACTGTTACTGAGAAAGTACTGACCACCACCATGTCAAAATAAACCATAAACTACTGCTCAATATCTGAAGTAAAGTAACAGCTAGCTGGTGTCATTTACTTGTAAAATGCATAGGTAATGTTAACAGTAAAATCTCAATTTAGCTTGCACCAAAGTTAATGTTACAACATATGAGAGTTTGCTAACATTAGCAATAACGTCAGCTAGTTTGAGGTGTATGCTGAGCTAACCATCACATTAGCAACACATTTCCTGTATTTAAGGATGATTAAACATGGACTTGCACAGGAATCATCTCACAGTTTCTTCTTCTTTCTTTTCTCTGCTCCTGACCCCTGCTGTCTTTTCGGGGCCATTTCCAGAAAAGTTGACAGCCTGCTGTCAAACTCAGTCAGGCGCAATCCTTCAGACCACTGAGATAGGCAGCGCACCCACCTGGAGCTGGGAAGTTGAGTGTGTATGTTTGGGGGGGCACCATCATTTCTATCTTGAGAAATTAAACATATCTCTTGTTCTGCCTGTTTTGTGATATACATGCCTAAAAAGTGCCTAATATTTCTATACAGAAATAATATTGGCATTATTATGACGATGATGATTTTTCATTAGGCTATTTTTGGTGCCCTCTCACCACTTGGTGCGCTACGCACAGGGTGTGATGCGCGTGGTGGGAGCAGCGGCGCTGCATAGAGGGTTGCAGTAGACTGATAATACTGACATTAATGAGCAGTAAAAATAGAAAATGCCTTAGATTTACCTCCCAAAAAAGGGCAGTACACAGTCTCTTTATTTCTCAAATGTCTCTTTACGTTAAGAAAATATTGTTTGATGTTGCTTGGTGCTGAAAAAGTAGAAACATTATAGCTAAGTTTAGCATGCCGTCAAATCTATGCTGACGTGATGGCTAAAATGGAAGGAGCTATCTGACTGACTTCAGAATTTTTGTTTTTTTTGCTGCTGGGTTCACAATCATGTATGTTTACTGCCATCAAGTAACTAGCTGGGTGCTGTTCTCCAATGGACAAAGCCAGCACATTACATTTACAGAGTCTGACATAGCAATATGTACAACTTACAGTCTGAATTTCATTTGGCCCCTGAAATTTACATTTCATTGAGGTGACTTAAACACTGAAGTTGTAATACTGAAAACTCATAAAATTCAATTGAAATTCCATAAATTGTCATATCAAGTTGAAGTTAAAGTCCGTGTAAAGCAGAAATAAATTTGTGTTATGAGTTTGTCACACCACAGAAACATGTGTCATTGACCACTGAGCCAAATTTGAAAGATTAAAAAAATTGCCAAGTATATAAAATTAGGTCTCAAAATCATGGAAAAACAAGCACTTCTCTCTGCTGTGAAACACTGGGGGCGTGTCAGTTAGAGGCGCTGGAACCACGCCCACGCAGGTGAGGGGAGCCTCCTCCGTGTACTGTACAGGGACCTAACCTACAGAAACAATGGAAGCTAGCAGCATCATCGGAAAGAAGGTTTTTGAACTACTCACGTTAGCTGCTGCACCTCCTGCGCGTTGCCGTCATGGCAGGCAAAAAGTGTCGATCCCTGAGTGCGACCTGACAGGCACGCTTGAGGAGCGGTTCACCATTACTCTCCTGCCTGTCAGGTCGCACTCGGGGATCAACACTTTTTGTCTGGCATGACGGCAACGCGCAGGAGCGCAGCAGCTAACGTGAGTTGTTCAAAAACCTTCTTTTTAGTAAACTCTGTGTACACAAACAATGTTCTCAATGCTCGTGTTCATGTGTAGAGACCCTGGTGATGCTACGAGCAAAGTTTCATGTTGTGTCGAGCCTTCTTAGTGTTCTAAAAATAGCGATTTTGATGCTAGCATGTCCTGCCCCATGCACTTACTACAGTAAATCTTTAAAAGTGCCTCTTTCGTCGTAATTATGCTTTCACACTAAGGTTTGACTCATATTCAATCCCAAATAAAGCCTTGGTTGCTTTTTGGCGAGAGTTTCGCTTTAACACATTCTGTATATTACTGGAACAAAGGAAAACAATGTTATAATTACACACAGAGTAACAAATGCTGAATAAACAAGAACTCAGTAACTCAAAGAATTGAGCTATGATTTTCTCCAAGGGCGTCAAAGAAGTAGCCTATGATAGTTACTTTGAAAATGTGTCTACTGTCAACTAAATTCTTTCATAAATTTAAAGCAAAAGGCAAAAACGGTTGAAACAGTGTGTTCAAACAGCTTCTAAATGTTGGTAGGTGAGATGCACTTCAGACAGAAACAGACCGGCTGATATAGTGATGCTGCGACAAACTGGCACTTTTCACACGGAAAGAGACAAATTAAGGTATTTGTTATTAAGTATGAATTAACAAGCAGGGACATTTATAGATTGACTTTTTTATAGTGCTTTCCCAGTCTTCTGACAGCTCAAAGCTGTCACAATACTTTTCACATTCACACAGTGATGCAAGATGCCAGCTGCTCATTAGGAGCAATTTGGGGTTTAGTGTCTTGCTCAATGTAGCTCCATGTGGATGTAAATGTGCTGGAGATGTAATTGTGCACCTGTTCACTCATACATAGCAACTTGAAGGAGATAATATTTATGTCACTGTTTAGTTAACAGCTTGTTGCCCCCAAAGTGGTCAAACAAAAACCATTAATGCACCTCTTTGACACACCTTTATCTGATTAAGGTTTGGTATTTTAGGATGAGCAAAGTCAGATAATGTGACGGTAAAGAAAGGCAGCATTCTGGCTTTTACCCAGGAGCAGAAGACATCAGCCAGCATCCAGGCAACTTCAGGTTTAAGAGGCTGTCAACAGACACAGCATATCTGTAAATAAAAGAAAAATGATGCTTCATTTATATGTTGAGCGTTGCCCTTTTCTTAATCAACTTTACTTCAGTGTCCTTATTCATTCCTCATTCAGAGGACTCTGTTCTATGGCCGCCAGCCTCATCATAAAAGCCACGATGTCAACAGGACAAATTGCAGACACCGCTGAAAAGACACATTCAAGTGGGAAAAATAAGCTGAACACACAGGTAGCAGACACAAACTGATTCAAGAATTTTTTTTAATCACAATGTGAGTAGTAGCGTATTGCAGCTCTATCAGACACTTTATATCAGGCCAACTACTCTCCTCTCTCCACTGTCCTCTTCCTCTCTAGCATCTGGGGCGAGATGGCAATCAGTTAAATCCTCTCTGGCTCTCTTGCTGCCAGTCAGCCCTCTTCCATTTCCCTTTCACCTTACCAAACCGTACAAGTTTCAGGGTCAGCCAAGTGAAATGCAGAGTGAATTTTGATTGATCCAGGAGTGATTTTAGCTCTCGCCTTTTGAATCATGTCGCAGGTCTACACCAGACAAGTTCAGGTCACTATTAGAAACTTTATTGGAAAGAAATATTTTACTCTCTCCTTTCTGTCTGCATTCCTCTACCATTCTGTTACGGTGTTCTGCTGTCCAGTATGGGGGGCGGTCAGTCTAACAGGATTTGCTTACTGTAATGGGTTGGACTGCATGTTGCTCGTTCAGTAGCACTCAGAGGTCTCTGAATGTTTCTTTCCAACAAGGTCACTGGAAGTGAGTGGATGTATGAAACATGTGTGTCCCAGGAAGTGTTAATTACAATACAAAAGCCAGGTGCTCATCTTCATGTATGCAGTGACATGTGTGTGGCACTGAGCAGGGTTAATGCACAGAAGGCTGCGGGTCCTGATGGTGTCCCCGGACGTGTCCTCAGGGCCTGTGTTGTGCAGCTGACTGAGGCTAGGACTGACATATCAACCTGTCACTAGCCCAAGCAGCTGTCCCCATGTGCTTCAAAATCACCTCCGTCGTGCCGGTGCCAAAACACTCCACTGCAGTAAGCCTTAATGACTTCTGCCCAGTTGCACTCACCCCCATCATCACAAAGTGCTTCGATAGGCTGGTCCGGGCTCACCTCAAAACAAGTTTACCACCCACAATGGACCCCTATCTATTCACCTACCGCCAAAACAGGAGTACAGAAGATGCCATCTCTCCGACACTTCACTCCGCCCTCTCCCACCTTGACAACGGTAACACCTACTTGAGAATGCTGTTCATTGACTTCAGTTCAGCATTCAACACCATCATCCACTCCAAAGTGATCACCAAACTCAGTGACCTCTGCATCAATACCTCTCTCCTCAACTAGATTCTGGACTTCTTAACCAATAGACCACAGTCTGTTAGGTTAGATCACGCACCTCCTCAACCATCATCCTGAACACTGGCGTTCCACAAGGATGCATGCTGAGCCCCCTCCTTTACTCCCTCTTTACCTATCACTGCACACCTGCACATGGTTCAAACACCATTGTCAAGTTCTCAGACGACACAACGGTGATTGGTCTCATCAGCAACAATGATGAGTTGGCCTACAGGTAGGAGGTCCAGCACCTAACAGCGTGGTGCACCAACAACAACTTGGCTCGCAACACCAAGAAGACAAAAGAGCTCACTGTGGACTACAGAAAGTCAAATGATGGCACACACACCCCCATCCGTAACAACGGAACAGAGGTTGAGCGTGTCACCAGCTTCAAGCTTCTGGGTGTCCACATCTCCGAGGACCTCTCTTGGATCCTCAACACCTCCAATCTGATCAAGAAGGCTCACCAGCGTCCCTTCTGAGGAGACTAAAGAAGGTCCATCTGTCTCCTCAGATTCTGGTGAACTTCTAGTGCTGCACCATCGAGAGCATCCTTACCTGACTGCTACAGGTCACTCCGCACCCGGACTAGCAGGTTCAGGGGAAGCTTTTTCCCTGCGTCTGTCACCCTTCTGAACTCCACACCCCAGTGATTTATTGACTGGATTTATTAATTTATTTTAAAACAATCACACCAAGTTAATCAGTCTTACATCTGAAAGTTTGAACTTATGATTACGTTGAACTCCATCTCTGTCATAAAGGAAAACACAAATACAGCAGCTTAATTGGATGGATGATTAATGGAAAGGACCACATCACTTATATAGATATGAACATATATACAACTAGAGTGGATGAGTGATGAGGCATGAATTAAACTATTGCCTACAGAATTCATGAATTAATGAATGAATGTTATCAAAAACGATTGAAAAATGCAAAGAGGAGAATACTTCACTAAGATCAATAACAGCAAAAATCATTTAACAATTAGCTCTGTAAGCTATTTATGAAATAATTAAGTTTCTTCATATATTCCTGTGTTTGGTCCACTACATATGGTATTTTAAGTTACCTCCATTACTTAAGTAACTTCCGTTCTATTCACATTCATGTTAATATGTTAAAAATAAGTCATTGTGGACTGTTGGTTTCACAGTGGCCACAAACAGTCTTCTGAATGAAAGTCCAGTGTTTTTTTAACCAAACTGTTCATTCCGGACCTCCTTAACTCTTCACGCTTAATACTTATTATCCTCACTTCCTCTTTTGTAGTTGTTGTAATGACCACTGCCACTATAGGTTGCTGTCTTACAAGAAAGGTATATATGGGCTATATTAAGCTGCTTTCATAGTCAATCTATATGGTTATTTTTCTCCACTACCTTATAAAGGCAAAAAGGACAAAAAAAAATGTTAAAAAATCCAACATGTGTTTGAGATATATTTATTTGTGCAGCTTTAATCTCTTAAGGTTTCATCCCTATTTGTCTCTCTCTTTCGTTACTCTTTTGTTTCTGCAGACTCTTGACTATGAGACAAAGAAGTCCTACACCTTCAAGGTTGAGACGTCAAACACACAGCTGGACCCCCGTTTCCTTCATCTTGGGCCCTTCAAGGATTCAGCAACAGTCAAGGTGAATGTCCTGGACATGGATGAGCCTCCTGTCTTCACCAAGCCCTCCTACTCTATGGAAGTGTACGAGGACACTCCTCCAGGAACCATCATTGGCTCTGTGACGGCTCACGACCTGGATGCCACCAGCAGTGCTGTCAGGTAAATATCCTCATTTGTTAGTGGGAGTAATACGCTGTGCCGCATGTGCCAAGTACAAAAGAGACCTTAAAAACGTAAAGTTTCCATTAGATTTATGATTTAGAATTAGTATTAGCAATGAGTATTCATTTATTTCTAACCATGGAGCCAGTTGCACTAGCTCACTTTATTGAAATAGTTTACACAACATAAAGTAGTTCCTACATAGACAATAGTTATTAATTGCTTCATATTTTACTTTTACTAATTGTTACTTAGCAAACACACTACCATACACTACCATAGCTAATGTTAGCTTGGTAATATGACCTCCTTTATAGCTGTGTTTCTTACAGGTTGAGAACCAGTGTCTTAAGTCAGGAGCAAAAGAGGTTAAACGAAGACCAGTCGACATATTTAAGTTGACATGTCATCAAAGTTCTGTTCAGTAATGTCAACTGTAAAGCTTTTAAATTTCTATTTCGCAAATTCATTTCACAAATAATGCAATATTCCCAAAATTACGAAATGTCAGACTGAAAGACTAGCCAGTTAGACGTATGTTAGGTTAGCATGATTGGATAGCTATATACAGTGTGTATATATATATATATATATATATATGTTATAAAACTTGGACTTCACAGATATACTTTCGATATAAGAATTGCCAGAGCAATTAACTCCAGCAAGGAAATGTATTTGTGACTTCACATGCTTGCATTTACTGTATGTTGTACTGCTGTACAAGATCCTGGACAAATGATCAGCGGGTAGCAACACAATCATGTAGTTATAAAAAGAGTAGTCATTCAACCTTACTGTAGTTCTGCCTCTGTGTGCTCCCGTGTCATTGTGCTGTTATAATAGCTTAATTTGCAACACATCTCTATGAGTTCCAGGGGGCCTTGCACTGAAAAAAGTAATTTGTTACATTACTAGTTACATTACTTGTGACATTCGTATCTCCAACCGTCAAAAGGGGCTTGACGCAGCTGGGGGTTCTCAGGCAAGGGTAGCGACTAACCAATCAGTTATGGTAAAAGATACCAAACCCCAGCCAATAACTGTTCCAATTTTTGCCGGCCTCCCCCCTCCCCCCAGCCCGTTGTGTGTGATGCATGCGACTATGTTGTTAAAATTGATTGACCTAGCAATGTAACGTAAGCAACGAGCTTGGCGAACTGTAATGTGATTACTACATTCAGAACAGTAATGCCTTACACTACTCGTTACTGAAAAAAGTAATGTGATTACAGTTACAGTTACTTTGTAACGCGTTACACCCAGCACTGACTATACATGACCTGGTGGCTTGCACATGCTCCTGAGATGATTTCATACACAGACCTGCAAGGTTATTCTTCGAGCTCTGTTGATTTAACTACCTTCATTAGCTGTTATTTTGGAAACAACATGAACTCTCCAAAAAAGTTGTTAAAATACTTCTTTATGGTCAGGAACTAATTATTCTGACACAACAGTCAAGTGAACAAATGATAGTGAGCTAATGATATCACAACTGATGCTGATCTGATGCTTTTGGATTCATATTACTAATACTACTACTGCTACATTAATGTGTAAGTTGCATTTGACTAATGTGAATGTTTAAGGTTGAGCTCATTTTAACTTCTTTATATGCTGTTGGGCAGTTTACTATCTATTCTATCATATTCTAAGATCATCCTATGTTTTGTAGTGTGGCTTACTTGTGAGAACCACTGATCTGTAAAAAACAGCCTGTTTAGGATGATGCATTTTATCTTTAAAAAAGCCAACAGGGTTCTTGAAGAGTTTATTTAACTTCGGAAGTAGAATTTTCTGCACACACAACTAAAAACGTCATCCCAATTCAGTTTATGGGAATTAATTAGTTACATTCGCAACAGAGCATTTATATCTCCCCAACAGTTAAAGTGTAAATAGTTTCATTAATAGCGCATCATCAGGCTCATTGCCACTGTTATTTATTTGCTCCAATAAGTAGATACCTTTACATGCAGAAGTGTCTTGAAGATGAACTTGTGTACATGTGTTACAATGTAATATGACAGCTGATTTGGCATCCCAAAGTGGACCATATAACACTAAATTGTTTTGCTGCTGCAGAAATACACTCTGTTGTTTTTGAGTGGCCCTTATGTGACAAAGCTTTCTTAACTGTGCCCCACTGCTGGAATTAGGGGAATTTTTCATTGTGGCTTCTTTGATGACAAAGTACCCAGCCCACCACTGTCACTTGTTTCCCTCTCAGCTGGACTAATGTGAACTGCTCTTTTGTCTGCAGGTATTCGTTGGAATGGCACACAGAGTCAGACAGCTGTTTTGATATTGACACGGTTGAAGGAACCATTTCCACTAATGATTATCTGGACAGAGAGAAGGCTGTTCAGCACGATATCACTGTGGTGGCAACCAAAGTCAGTAAGTAACCAACAACAAAAACATCCTCCATCATAGAGTGCCCAGTGCATTCATCCTAAGATAAAACAATGTGTCTGTGACATCATATTTCCACATTTTTGAAGTTAGAATACTTCAAACAAAACCCCATTTCTCGCAATCTTTAAAGTTGCCATTTTTCTTTCAGAAATACAACAGCCATCACTTGTACTGATACCTCTTTAGACAGTTGCTTTCATTGTTGTAATGCAATTCCACTTGCTTACCGATGCTCAATCTCTGCGGTGTATTTATTAGAATTGGGGATGTTCCAACCATTCATCTTTATAAAAAGCCTACAAAGACAGTCACATCATAATAAAAATCATCACAAATAGCCAACAGCACAATAAACTTTAAGTAGCATTAATACACAGAACAGTCAGGACTGTATCAGAGCTGAATGTGGCAGGACTTCTGCTTACATATCAGTCTCAGGATTTTTTCAGACAAATAAATGACTGATGATTTCCTCGCTGCTGTATATTTCAAACAGGTTGCTGTATTCTCTAAAAACACTCCATTCTGATTGTTTATTGCATAACATTGGTGACATTGCCATTATTTGCCCTGGGGAGTGTATTTCTGTGAAACTGTCTAACTTACATTGGACTAATGTAAGAGCAAAATGAAGACTGGTCTATGCTCAAGAACATTCAAAAATATCTGTGAAACTGACTCAACACATACAGGTACATTTTAGGTCAGTCAACTCTTCATTCAAAAGAACTCTCTTATCATCAATAAGAACTGATTAACAACTTCTAACAAGGTAAAATCAATACCAAACAAAACAATCACAACAATGCAATTCAAGGCAATTCAATGTTGGAACAGCATTCATTTTAATGTTCTAGGAACAAGACCAACACGATGATATTAGGCCAGATGACACTCATGAGATTAAATGTAGGAAAGGATACAGATTTATCTCACTGTCAGCCAGGTCATGGTAATTTTAAGTGCTGTATCGTATGAAGTTGGACTTGTTTTTGATGTCTCACCTCTCATCCAAGTGGCTTTTTCTTTTCCATAATTAATGTGCACTACTACTTACCACCCACCTACAATGCAGTACCGAGTTCCCTCCAGCTTAATAACCATTCACACCTGGGCTCACCTAGGCCTGGCAACCCACATGAAGGTGTTTGGGTTAGCCACACGTGGCCCTAACGACTCTAAAATTTAGAGCTCACACGTGTTCTTAACGACTTTGTAAGGACACTCCCACACAGAGTTTAAAAGACTGCAAACTCCCCTCCAGTTAGGTAGAACTGAAGAAGCCTCTTAAACGAGAAGTGAAACATTTTCAAGGAACTGGAACATGTCCAGTTGCCTATGATATAGTATTAGAATTTTATCTTAATGCTTTGACACTATGTCCATGCCTCTATTTATACTAATTGGTCGACATTGCTGTTCTCCTAAGAGGGCCAATGCCACAGTATGATTCCTCTGTGAGTGTGAGAGTTAGCCGAAACAAAGTTTGGATCTAGTCTCCTGTCACAGTCTTTGGATTTTCTTAATTGTATAGTTATTATGCTTCTCTCCCCTTATTTGTGCACAAAGACAACTTTCAATCCACTGATTTGGTATGTATTGCTGTCTGATAGTCTGAGGACTTGGTGTGTCTCTCCTGTGCTTGATCTGCTTCATCATTCACAGAGAACAGCAGACCAATGAATTAAAGGTTATTTAAGGTTCAAGGTCACCTCCTATTTTTATTTTTGGGGATATTTATCTTTATCTTTCCAATTTCAATTTGTATTTCCATTTACTTTTTCTACTTGATATGTTGTCTTTACTTGCTACTTTATGCTACTGCAACATTTGACCTACTTGACACTCTGACTCTCCCCTGAAGTTAAAAATGAACAAAATTTAATGCACTTTTACCTTTAATAAATATACAAAATTCTCTGGGTTTAAACATTGTCAGAAACATTTGGGATAATGTAAGCATACCACCCAACAAAGTATAGAATCAAAGGTTGTATGGTTTACAGCAGAAGTATTAAAACTTTAATAATCATACTAGTACTAACAGGTGGAAATGCAGTCTAAAACTAATGCAGACTTGATGTTCACTGTAATTGATCACATAATTAGAGCAAATTGTGGATAGAAAAACAGTCACACCCCAAATCCATTTGCTCACTGTTCTGATGCTTTTGAGCGTCACATCACATATCTGACCTACATTAGCAGATGAAGTTTGTCCACTTTGAACAACAAGCAGTCTCACTCCATATAGTGTTGTAAAGCTTTCGATCCTATTATGTGACCTTTTATCAGCTGATGGGGCAGGGAAGAAGTGATTAGTAGTATGGGATAAAACACAAATTACCAAACAGTGTATTCACTTTAACAATCTCTGCATTCTGCAATGTGACATGTGACAGAATGAAGAAGAAGATATGAAGACAAACCACTGTTCCTGTTCTAATCTCATGGGAAATTTCAGTTGTGTCAGTGTCTCCCACAGTCCTCTATACCTTTGGTTGAAGTTCAGCTGTAATGACTGTGGGAATTGACGTGGTTGAAACTAAATTTAGCAAATTTAAGCAGGCAGTTTAACTAATCCAGACTGTGCATCCTCCAAATGATTTCCACCTGTAAGGATCTTGAGGAGGCAAGGAGGAGGCGGTAGAGTCACACATCTGCCAAGCCTCCTCATTAGATTTAACAACAACATAAATCTCTTGACTCTGTTACAGTCAGTTATAGAGTGAAACACAAGGCCTTTGTTAGCTACATGGTAGGCTGATTGGAGGAGATGATTGCCAGGTGTTTGAAACGGAAAAAAAAAACAAAACACAAAAACAGCTAGGGAGCATGGGAATATCTGATGAGTAGCTGACTCCATCTAGTGGCCAAAACTGTTGCTTCAGATGGCGTTGGCATGACAGACAGGTTTGGCTGAATAATGTTGTGATGTTCAACTATTTGTTTAATGAAGCTCAGGTGGGCCTACAAATGCCAACATTTGTACTGATTGGTAGGAGATGATTGTCCTGAACTCATCTGGCCCTCACTATAACTAACAGAAAATTAGAATGTGCACATTGAGAGAACACACTGGATGTCCATTGCCATAAGGAGGGATGACACTTTTCTTTCTCTTTCTGGATTATTATGTGAAAGACAACAACATATATTTCAACCAGGATTACACTAATGAAACAGAGATGAAAAGGGGGCAGGTGTGAGACATCATTAAAAAAATTTAAGAAAAGAACAGTGAGTCTCAGACTTCATATGGTCGTGACTAAAACTATTCCCTGACATTGACACAGACTTTTTAAGACATGATCAGAGGCTGTGCCAGTGCTCCAGAAGATTGGGATTCAAGTTCAAGTGGAAGAAACCACTGGAGCAAATGGCCACAAGACAGCTGGGACAGCTGCAGGGAAAAAACACTCAATTAAATACCTGCACATCTTCATGGATGTGGTGACATCTAAATGACTGGCAGGGGTATAAAAGTATATGAAGAATACAGAAATTAATTTGCCGACATGAAGACTTAATTTTCAGATGGCTAAATGTTAGACTTAATGTACGTCTAATAACTGGATTTTCACAAGTTGGACAAGTATGGCAATAAGGTTATCTAATAGCTGAAAATATCCTAGTTCAGTGCTTAACTTACGTATGTATTCATTTTAAATTACATAAATAATTTGATATGGGAAAACAGTAGTTCAAAGGAAAAGCACACATTTTATTTTCCCCTTTTTAGTCAGAGCCACAACTTTGAATATATAACTTTAAAGTTGCAGCCACTCTCATTCCCAGAGAGAATCTGCCACATCTCTCTTTTCACTTTTGCTTTGGAAACTAGTTTAAGGTAAGAGGGAATACAAGAATTGGTTAAATTTGGAGGTTAAAAACTTTGTTTTGGCGTATTGATGTTTTTCTTTTCGTTTTTGCAGAAAAAGCAATTTGTTAACTTGCACTTTGAAAGATATGATTAGTTCATATCTATCAGGAAAATGTAAGCCTTGAAGGGGAGGTTTTCTGTACACCTCAATGTTGAGGCTTCGGTCTTCTTTAATGTGTACTACACAGTCGAAGAACAGCAGACTGTCTCCTCTGACATCTTCCAGTGTAAACTTGGTGTTATTGTCGACAGCATTTCTATGTTCTGTGAAAGCCCTAGTCACCTACTTCCAGTACAGTGAAGGTTTCTGCAGACAGAAGCATGGCTGTGCCATGGGCCCAATAGTGGCCAACTGGTGTTAACAGTGACAAACAAGCAGAAGATAGCAGAAGTTATATACGCTAGTCTCCTCTATGAAACAATGGTACCAGTATTAACATACATCTGTGGTCCCAAGTTGACTGTTCTAACACTAACCTAACCCTAACCTTGTTCACATCTAGTATTAACATCTTCATCGTCTTGAATGACCACTTGGGTAATGCTAACACACACAGAATTAAGGAAGCATATTAACTCATTATAAAACTGTTAAAAGCTCGATAAATAAAACTTATAAGATGTTTTCTTCCAGTTCTTCCAAACTTAGACACCTTACATTAGGTCATGAATATTGAAAACAGAGGATTTAAAATGAAGTTTTTCAAGAGTTTTAAAACAAAATAATGTATAATGATGAACCTGTGTAGGCATTTTTATTGGAATTATAGACTGTCCTTGTCCTTCTCTTCACTGTCACCATCATTTCTGCTGAGGTCACACTGATAGACTGTCAGTATGTTGGATTAACACATTCGGCTGTGTCAAAGTGTAGAAATAAAATAACGTTTTACATGTCTTTATGGTGACTCTTACAGACAAACCTCTCCTGTCTACCAAAGTGTCTGTGACAGTCAACGTGCTGGATGTGAATGAGTTCCCCCCTCAGCTGACCATTCCTTCAGATACCTTCGTCTGTGAAAACTCCAGAGTCGGACAGGTAAACAGCTCTGGATCTTCTTGAAATGAGATGATGATTGTACATAAGATAGTAAGACAACAGTAAGACAACAGTGTGGGACATATACTAAACATGTTTTAATTTAATGTTTTTTTTCCACTTGATGTTGAAATCTACACTGTAAAATCTTGAGAGTTAGTTCAAATAAAATGTTTTGGGGAAACCGATTGCCTTAAACCATTTAAGTTTATTAACTCAAACAATGTAAGCATTACAAACTTCCTGAGTACAAGTAACTCAAGTATTTATAGCTGTGGTAACTTTGGTGACTTAAGGTAATAGTGTGAATCCTGTCTAATTAATGAACTCAGATGCAGCATTAATCTACACTTACTTCAAATATGTTAATATAATCTGAATAAAAAAGTGAGAGTAACTTGAATGCATCTTATTTATACAAACGATGCATTTATTGTTTCCTTCTACAGCAGCAAATTATATCATTCTGTGACAACATCAAACTGTTATGTTGTGGACACACACAGGAGGCAGGTAATAGGGGAAGCAAAGGCAAGCTTTAATAAACAAAGCTAAAGTACAAAACAAACAGAGACCGACGAAAACCAAAAATGAGCCAAAGGACAAAAGAAAAAGTAGCAACAAAAAGCTAAAACAAAGTGCAAACAAAAGTAAAATACAAATCCATGACCAAACAAGAGGAACAAAAAAACAGAAACATGCCAGGCCGTAACAAGAGGAACAGGCGGGAGCAAATATGAGAAATAAAGTAGATGCTGGAACACTGGCAGGGACTCGGGCAGGAATACGGGGAAGACGGAACAACGCAAGAGGAAGTAACGTGAAGGAAGACAGAACGAACTGACAAGGACTTGAGGGAAACAAAGGCTGTGTCCAAAATCACCCACTCATTCTCTACTCCCTAGTCAATACATAAGGAATCCAACATAGTTTACTTCATGGGAAGGTCATCAGCAGAAAGAAAGAAAAACGCACTTGTGGACATTACTCAGGCGCTGTTAATTACGTCACTACTGTCGTGCAGTTGAAACGTGAAAATGCGGAGATCAGCTCCCTCTCCGTGACATCCATGCGTTCATCCGCAGCGCAGTGCATGATGGTAAATATTGCTTGGTTAGTGACCATCGGTTATCCACTACTTTTTGCGCTGCATTGTGGGATACTTTGAGTGCACTATATAGGGTATAATAATTCCCACTAGACATTCAGACAGCACTACAAAATGGTGTAGTCACTATGTAGTGTATCAAACGGAAAAACACAGGGAGGGAAAAACACACAGAAGGAACTGAATTTTTTTTTTTTTTTATTTGAATTTTCACAGTTATCTTAACACAGAAGTGAATGCGGGATTACATGCCCTCAATTGAAAGGGGGAAAAAAAAAATTAACAAAGACATTGAGAGAGAAAAATAGATAAATAATAATAATAAAAAATAATAATAATTAAAAAGAAAGTTAAAAAAAAAATAGAATTATTACCCTGTATTTCCTATACAGCTATTATGATGTATATCACAATTACTTATGTATTTCAGTGTCCTTTACACATATTCAACTTCTTGATTGGTGGCTTTCAAGAAATTCAATGAATTGTCCCCAAAGTTTAAAAAAGCTCTGAATTTTTCCCTTGGTGGCGTATGTCAATTTCTCCATGGCTAGGGTATTGGAAAGGCTTCTTAACCAATATTCAACTGTGGGAGGCTCAGGGCTCTTCCAAGAAATTGCTATACAGTGTTTAGCCTGAAGGGAGCACAGAATGATAATCTTTTTATTTGCCTCTGACATTCCTTCTCACTTGGGACTAGTCCTAGAATAAAAAACCGGGGGCAAGCAGGTAATTTGACGGATATAATATCAGACAGAAGGAACTGAAAAGCAAGAAGTGAAACATGAGGGCTTGATATGAAAAAAGAAAAAAAAACTGAAAACACAAGAACAACAAGAAACTGAATCATAACAACACTCTGTTGTGGCTACTCAATTCATTTGAGGAAATCAATTTTGTACCAAGTTGTATTAACAAAATACAAAACACCAACATCTGACACAACTTAAATGCTTTATTTAGTTGAATTCTCAACTCCCCACTGAAAACACAACAGTTTTAGTTTTCTAAAAAAACAAAAAACAAAACAAAACAAACAACTTTAACCTCACATTACCATCAGTATCCCTCTGAATATATTTCTGATATAAGTCAGTCAAATTAAAATAGAATATCGTGTGCATTCAAGGAACACAAATTTGTCTATGACGCACATTATAATTTTCCATCCATTTTATTGTCCAGCATCCTTTGTATATATTTTGGACACTAAAGTGTAAGATCTTTGGTATCTATCATCAAATAGGATTAAGACCCTCCTTATCATGTCCTTATAATATCACTCAAAAGGGAGAACAACTAAAGTTTATATAGTCATCACATTGCCTCCTCCCCATTTGTTCCCCCTATCTTGCAAGCAGCAGTCTAAGCAGGTTCTTGTGCCAATATCCAGTGATGGTGAGATGTTTTCCATATATTGAGTTCCACAAGTGGTCATCTGAGTGGGTCCCTGGAAAATTTGGTTGGTTTCCAATGAAATTTGTGATTTCTGAAAACATGTTAACAGTGTTAAATGGTTTTTAATGATGGTAATTTATTTGGTGAAAATGTATCTGAAAATTAAACAAATTAAAAATTGATAAAATCCCAAGCCTGAAAACAAAACAAAACATCCATGGCAGCCAGTCGGAGCACATTCCAAAAAACAAAATAAAACATAGCAGCTTACAAAAGTGCTCAGGGATAACATCTCAACAAGGAATTATAGATAGAAAACTGACAACTGACTGACTCAACTGACAGTATGCAATAGCTTTTAACAGATGAGAGAAGCTGCAATTCAAGGGCACCAAATCCCAATCTCCTCTAGGGCCCCAAAATGTGTAGCCCCAGCCTTGTCGGAGCGACGAAAAGAGACACTCCATTTCATCTGGGATTTTATTACTGAACTGTGTGAAAATTGTATGCTTTCATATCACAGATGACAAGGAAAGGTCTTATAACATGAATCTGAAGCTGCAGGTAAAACATACTGATATAGGCTGATAACATTTCTGGTCTAGATGTTTAAGTATGGTGCTGAACTGAAAAAAAGATGAATTGTTGTCTATTTATTGAGCACCCAAACCAGATTCAAATGTTAAAATCCTTAATTGGGTAGGGCTACAGCCCCATCACATAATCCCGATACACACAGAACATTTAACTTTCCCAAAATCTTCAACTATTCATTCAGTTTCATGTTATAAATAAGACACACTCTTATATCCAACTTACTCACAAACACAACTAACTGGCGCATTGTGATGACATTCAAACACATGAATCATAGTGGGATATAGACATTAACATTACATCTACTGTGGAGTGTCTACTGTGGAGTGTGATCAATAGTGTTCATAGAAAGGTCCAGAAAGGTCTTTAGCATCCCTCAGGTTACCAAGAAAAATGGTCAGGGACGGATGCTCAGTGTTGTGCTCCTCCTTTACTGGAATGAAACAATTAGCTGTGACAGTTAACTTGCTTGAAACTTTGTAGGCAAACATTTGCTTGATTAGTTGATTCATAGATTTCAGTGAAATCATTTTCTCTATGATCTCTTAGCTCATAGGTCCCCAAATTCTGTATGCACCAGTTCTCAATCAATCAATCAATCAATCAATCAATCAATCAATCTTTATTTGTATAGCCTTTTAACAGTCAGAAATATTGAGCAGGGCGGGCTGCCATTTGCCTCGACTGGTTTGGTTTTCATAGCCTTTCGGTAGAAAGATGTTATTTCTGATAAGTAATTTAAATCTCTTGTACTCATGAAAGGCCGGTTTGTGGCCACTACAAACAAACGTTCCGGCCACAAAGAAGTGCCAATGAACAAGTTTGGCAGCGACTGCCCAGAAACCTTTTTGTTTCAAAGCTTTTTTTCTGAACCATTAAAGCATTATTTGCAAGCAATAGTAATTTTTCCACAGTTCAGTAATGTTAGCTAATTTCAGCATTCACACCTATATAATTAGAATAGTCTAGAAAACAGCATACAGAACAGTCGTTAATAATGTTACCTCACTTGGAAGACAAACAAATGTGTTGTCGCTTTGTCTTGATTCAGAAAGGAAATTATTTCAACAACAAACATGGTATAGTAGTGCGTGGCATCCTCCTGAGCTTCTCTGGTAATGTTACTCCAGAGTGCAAATTGCTCATTAATGCACAAACAAAAAAAGTTTGTGCATTGGCAATGAGGTGAACTAGCAGGTTCACCGTTCACCATTTTGGCCATAATTCTGCAACTTTGCCTAAAGTTGCCTAAATGTAAAGTTAATGAAGGTTTTGGTGAACTGAACTAGTTTTATTTTCGATAAACCCCTTTTCCTCAATACATTGTTTGGTCTAAAAAAACCATCTTAAAAGAGTGAAAAGAAAATGTCCATCATAGTTTCATTTTCCATAGATCAACTAATGTAATTGCTATTGCTTTAATTTAGTTTTAAACAATGCTTGATTAAATCTTTAGACTTTGAGGGTTGTGTAAGAATTATGCTGACGCACACTGGACGAATATGGTGTTTGATGAACTGAAAAGACAAGAAAACATTTCGTAAGACAACAACACGTGGTATGTTAAGCAGGTTCTCTGTTTGTTTGCTCCATGACCAGGTGATCCAGACGGTCAGCGCTGTGGACAAAGACCTTCCTCCTGTTGGACAGAGGTTCTTCTTTAAGTCCCCAAAAGAGCTTCGAAATAGAAACTTCACTGTTCGAGATTTTGGAAGTAAGTAAGAGGAAGGATTAAAAGGGAACAAGATAGTTAGAAATATTTGATTGTATTGTGACTTCTTTAATGCCTGAATAGGTCATTTGCCCGTGACTCCCAAAAACTACATGGCACTAGCAGTGTACCAGTGACCGGCGTACGGGACCTTTATTTAACACTTGTAGATTTGTTAGGTTTAGGCAAGGAAACTACTTGGTTAGTTTAAAGTAAAGCTTTGTGGTTTGCGATAAAATAACTAATCTAACTGCAGTTGCAAGCATTATCTTCATTGCTCGTTTTATTGTTCACTGCTGGACAGTTCCACTAAATACTGCACATGCAGTACTGCTCAAGTGCAAGGAAGAGCAGAAAAGAATGGGACTAAGTAAATTAAGCATGTCATAAAACATATGAACCAGAGAGAAATGATGCTTAGTGCTGCTTTTTATGGTTTCATCTTACTTAAAGAGTTTCTGTTGTTGAAACGAAAACAAAACAAAATTGCTGCTGTTCAACACACATTCATTATCTTTCCTGATGAATGAACACTGAGGGCTCTATCTTGCACTCAGCGCAACTGACTTTGTACACTGGCGCTTGTATAATTCCTATTTTGCATTCGGCGCACATTGGAATTTTCCCTCCGCAGACGCACGTCCTTAAATTAGGGAATGACTTTGCGCTCCGGGGGCGGTTCAGCGAAAAGAGGAGGCGTGTTCCGGCGCAAACGTTCACTGGTGCTATTTTGCTGTTTCAGAAAACACTTGCGCCACAGACCAGGAAAAACCTAGTCTAAAGTCAGTGGCGCTTATTCAGATGCTATTTTAAGGGCGCATGCTTGGCCATAATGTAGCGTGTGCTTAACGTGCATACACTTTGCTTCTCTCATCTACATGGAAGCAGCTCCCGTTTTTGCAACCCATACACAAAAAAGTTGAAAAGATTTAAACAGAAGAACTAATTCTTTTTCCCTCTGATATGCGACGCGCCCGCCGTAGCCGTGAGGGTCCGGGAGTGGCAATGCGTGATGTGCTCCTAGTGGAGCGGGTGGACGGAGATGGAGTTGGGGGAGGAGGAGGAAGGGGCACAACAGGAGCAGGTGGTGCGTTTGGAGACGTGAGGCGATGCGCCTGAGCGGCCGCAGCAACATCGCCACCCGGTCAAGACGGGCATTAATACCTTGCCGCATCCCGGACAGTGCGGTCCGGTCTGACAATGCTGCCACGGCGTGTAGTGGGTCCGGATCCTCTGCACCTTGGTGTTTGCGCTGCTCCCTCATCAGCTGGCCGTTGCGCACTGCTCGGCCCGTGCGCACTGCTCCCGAGGCCAGGTGCGATGTCCTGGGGATGCAAGCCTTAGAAACAATTGTGGCAATTTCCTCCCACGCCCGTTTAACCAAAGCTAATTTGGATGGATTTCTCTTATCCCCATACAAGGCCACTTCTCGGTCTTTTACAGCCCTGACGAGAACGTCGGTCTCCTCGGCTGTGAACCGCTCCTGGCGTGCGCCTGGCAAATTCGCCATTATAATAGCAATGCGCCATGGAACAAGCACGCCTGCTTTTAAAGGGAATGTGAGATGACGCTCTGATTGGTTTATTGCACGTTACGCCCAAACCACACCTATGAATAATGTAGCTACTTCAGACCAACCCATTTTAGATTTGCGTCGGGCGCAAGAGTCATTTATCCCGCCGGCATAATAGCAACAGCGCCTGAGATCTGCCCACAAGGCTACTTGCGCTTTGCGTTTGATACTTGCGTTTCAGATCGTTAAGATAGGGCCCTGAGTCTGCCTCTGTTGTCTCTGAATGTTGCTGTGGGATGTTCAGCTTGTACAAATCTTCTCCTGACATTTCTTGTTTTCCCCCTGCAACACTTCACCTACAAGCATTGTTACATTTTTGTATGTTTGAACCAATACAGTCAGCATCACATCTGATAGAGTCAGACACACAGGCCTACAGCCACCAAGGGCAACTGGAGTGTGTGTGTGTGTGTGTGTGTGTGTGTGTGACAGGAACAAGGTGCCTTAATGGTGTCTACCTTGTCAGGCTACATTTCCGTCCACTGCAGTAGAATTAATCTTTTCTGACACACCCACACACACACACACACACACACACACCCACGCACACACACGCGTGTCTACATCTGTTTGGATGATAGAAACATTTTGAATCCTGTGCTCTCTACTGTATAGACGCTGCACATCCTCTTTTTAAGTATAATATAAAAGGTATTACACTTCTTTGTGTAATATTTCTTTGTGTTATTAATTGTTTTGTGCTGAATGATTGCTGCTACGATAGAAGCAAAATAGTGTGAAAAACTGTAACTGTATGTTGTGAAACTACTAGAGTGGAATAGTTAAAGGCAAGAAAGCTGCCAAGCCAGTGACACAGTTTGAGACTTTGTGATTTTTTAAGTGTGACACCACTGGATATTTTAGACAGGTGTAGTTGCAATTTCTCGATGTCTGTCGGTTTGTTGCAACCAAAACTGGATATTTTTGATGAGACATTGGTTATTTCCAGTCGTGTTTGTGTTCACCGAAACAAGCATCTTTTAACAGCATGATGTTTTCCTAACCCTTACACAGTAGTTTTTGTGCCTAACCCTAATAAGACCATAAGTGCAGCATTGTCACAACATAAAATTGAAAACTGATTCTCACGAAATGTAAACTAAATGTAAAATAAAGACAAGTAAAGTTACAATTACATGGTTTGCATAAATGTACATGTAAATGTAAATGTCTTCCATTATGCTGATATCTTTAGGTTGGATGAGTATGAAACAGTTGAGCTGTGCTTGAGGAAGAGAACCTTTTTTGTAGCAAATTCTCTTTGTCAAGCGAGAGAAGTCATAAACATTTTTTAAACCTGAACTGTGAAATTATTTGTAATTTTGTAATGAAATAGAATGTTGTTTGACTCCTGCAACTGTGCTTTTAGTGTCCTGTAAATCCATGATGGTCTGACACTATGTCTGCATGACACGAAAATAGAAATCAACCATCAATCATCATCATCGATCATCATCATCATCATCATCATCATCATCATAATCATCATCATACACTGCCAACATGTATTCTTGTGACTGGGTTGATGTCATCTCAGTTTACTGACTAGTCTCCTAATTCAGTGCTGATTGAGTGAATACATTTTTTAATTCATTTTACCTTCCAACCTAACACCCGGGAGGGACGAGGGAAAAGAGTGAGAACAATAAATGCGGCAATGATTCTAAGGACTATACTTAATTTCACGGAGCCCCCAAAGGGACATGGGGAGAAAAAGATGTACCTTATGTTTTTTCTTCACATGCCCTGAATATACACGACAATCAGTGGTACCCCTTAGCCAGGGATATCGTTTGAAAATGGAAGTTTGAGAAGTGAACACTATCTATTCATTGGTGTGTTATTATGGTGAACTCAGCCTGCATCATAATTAGGACTCACAATGAGGATATGGAGTGTCTCAATTCTGTGAGAGCTGTCTATGACTTTCATAAATCATAAGAACCATATTCGCAGGTGGTGAGGATGGTCTAGATGAACTGACTGGAGAATGCAGAGTGTGTGTGTGGAGACTGCACCGTCTCCAGAGCGCAGTGTGCGCCTGACATTTTTTGTTAAGACGTTTTCATCAACATTCAAACCAGCAGTGTTATCTGTGTACTTGCACTACCGTATTTGAGTTTGTCTGGGACACTGATGTAATATCATCCTCTGTTGGTTTCCAGACAACACAGCTGGCATTGTGACTCGACGCTCGGGCTTTCAGCAGCGAGTGCAGGATGTTTATGTACTTCCGGTTGTGGTTGAAGACAGTGGTTACCCTGCCCAGAGCAGCACAACCACCCTCACTATACGAGTGTGTTCCTGCGAGGCTGGAGGCTCACTACTCACCTGCTCAGCTGAGGCCATCTTCCTGCCTGTGGGCCTTAGCACTGGAGCTCTGATGGCTATTCTGCTTTGTGTCATCCTGCTGATTGGTAAGTCTATCTTTCACTTATCACCTTCATTCTTCTGTAACAACAACAAGTGATTGAAAAAAACACCAAAACGCTGTTAATAAGACTAAAACCAGCACATCATACTATACAGATGACAATTTTCAGCTGGAACAGGTTATGCTGTAAAATTCTGTAACCAATCTTTTGGCTCTGAATGCTGGCTGTCATGAACCTAAAACCAAACGCTGCAGATAATGCTTCAAGTGGTCATATTTACCCTTTAAAACTTTCACTGCATACATTTGACCTAAAACATCATCAGATTTTCACACAAGTCCTAAAAGTTGATGAAGATAACTCAATTAAACAAATGAGACGTATTGAATACATTGAGGAAAATGATCCAATAGTGGACGCCCTGTTCTATTTCTCACATTGGCTAATATTAGTGTTCATGAGTCCACCATCAGGAGAATGGTGTGCATGGCAGGGTTGCAAGGAGAAAGCCACTGCTCTTCAAAAAAAACATTGCTGCCCATCTGCAGTTTGTTAAAGATCACCTGGACAAGCGTTGGGGGCTTTGGAAAAATGTTTTGTGGACGGATGAGACCAAAATAGAACTTTTTGGTTTAAATGAGAAGTGTTATGTTTAGAGAAAGGAAAACACTGCATTCCAGCATAAGAACCTTATCAAATCTGTCTGTTTTGGCCTGTTTTGCTGCATCAGGGCCAGGGCGGCTTGCCATCATGGATGGAACAATGAATTCTGAATTATACCAGCAAATTCTAAAGGAAAATGTCAGGAGATCTGTCTGTGCATGTGGGTCATGCAGAAAGACAACGACCCTAAGCACACAAGTGGTTCTACTGAAGAATGGTTAAAGAAGAACAAAGTTAATGTTTTGGAATGGCCTAGTCAAAGTCCTGACCTTAATCCAAGAGAAATGTTCATGTGAGGAAACTGACCCACATCCTGGTGTTGAAGCTTTTCTGTACGGAGGAATGGGCTAAAATGTATCCAAGCCGATGTGCAGGACTAATCAACAGTTACCGGAAATGTTTAGTTGTAGTTATAACTGCACAAGGGGGACACACCTGGTACTGAAAGTAAAGGTTCACATACTTTTGACACTCACAGATATGTAATATTGGATCATTTTTCTCAATAAATAAATGACAAAATATAATATTATACTCTAATTTCTTTGATTGGGTTCTCTTTATCTACCTTTAGTACTTGCGTGAAAATCTGATGTTGTTTCAGGTCATATTTATGCAGAAATTTCCAAGGGTTCACAAACTTTCAAGCACCACTGTACACCAAACCCCCTTGAAAAAGCACTTCTACTCAACTATATGAATGGCTGTAAGTTTCATGTGACACAATAGCCAAACGCTATGATTATTGTGACCGATGTTAGCAAGCTTTCTTTCTTCTAAGGGGTTAACTTCTGCATGCTTGCTGACACATCACTGAGGGCAGTGGCCTAGCTGCTGAGGCATGCTAGGAGGGAGTCTGTCTATGAGCTGGTCAGTGCTCGTAAAAACCCCAAAATACCTATGAAAATAACAACATATTAATTCAATTGAATCATGTATTATAGTTTATTCATAGCTTTTGTGTAAAATAGTTTTCCAAAAACATATACTTTACTGGCCATTGACTTTTTACAACAAGATTATTGACATTTTAATTATGTTAATTCAGGAGAGTTTTATCTGTCCTCTCAAGTTTATACCTTAAACTGCTTAAATATATTCCTGCTGGTTCATGTTAAAGTTTTTAAAGGTTTCTAGTCCATGGCGGTATATGATGAAGAGAGGTATTTTACAAGTGGATCAAACCATGTGCTGTAACACTAGAGGGCACCAGCAATCTGCAAAAAGCCTCTAATTATCACATGGCGATGTTGAAGTACACCCAGAGAGGCTGAGTCCTCCATTATCTAATTTCTGCCTTTTGCAGAGAAATATAGTTACATAACCACCTGTCCAAGCATAGTGAAAACACGCGGAGCCACATGTACAGGGCTCTCATTGTGCATCTCATTGTGTGTGTGTGTGTTTGTGTGCCTGTGCATACACATGTCATATGTGTTTTACATTTCAGACAGCAGAAATGAAATTAAAGCAGTGTAAAAACAGTTATTTATTCTGCCCTTGCAACTGATTCACCACATGCATGTAGGTCTGTCTGTGAGTGTGTTTGTATGTGCGTGCATGTGTGTGTTTTTTTGTGTACTGAGAAGAATCACTGCCTCCTGAGGGCATTGTGCTTTCTTTATTGGTGTCTGAAGAGAGCGAGGCTAACAGAAAGAGGACATAAAGAAGGAGGATGGAGGATGGGCTAATAGCTGCTAACACATAACATCCACCTTTTCTCATTCCTGATGGAGAGAATCACTTCCTCATATATCAGAATGGCAACAGAGCACTTTACTGTAGAAGGGGGGGGGGGGGGGGGGGGGGGGGGGGCTTGAAGTAATGGCTAAAGGAATCCTGGCATAGGGTTAATGTCTGAAGTATTAGTTTCTTAACATTTATTGAATGGCATGACTAAATTGACCATATTTTGAAAAAGAAGGCTGACTGGAAAAGATACAACTGACACTGCTGCTAAACAACACAGTAATCTGAAATAGTTTCCAAAGCTTGTGTCTTCCTGAGAACTTGTTTTTTGGTTTGGCATTTTCCATTGTTTGATTAGCTTCCTGTGAGCTTGTGTTACCTTAAAGGAGAACTTCGGTCGATTTAAACATGCAGCTTCATTGCTCAAGCTACCCTTGACTTGCCAGTACCGAAGACGTGAATAAATCTGGTCCAGCCATTACAGAGCTCCGTGAACGGAGATGTAGCATTGAACGCTAACAGCATGGGGTCAGAACTTTACACTGTGTTTTAAGCGTCTTAACATGCTCCACATCTCACACCAAAAGTTATGCAACATCAGCAGACACCTGAGCACACAGCACTGTAGCGTGTATGACTCAAACTGAATAAAAAAGTAGTTAAAACAGTGTGTTTGTGCAAGCAGCTACTTACCTGTTTGTTGACATGCGTGTGTTCCGGTAGCTAGACCAAACTAGCATATCCACCGAGTGTGCACTTAACAGGCTTAACAGGCTATTGTAAGGCTCATGGCTCATGACAGGCTGTAACATGGACATGTACATTATGAATATAAACACGAAAATGCTGGATTACGTTTCCGTCTCTGCCAGTGAGGGAGTAAGTGCACGCTCGACAGATTGACTAGTTTGGTCTAGCTACCGGAAGACGCGGATGTCAACAAACAGGTAAGTAGCTGCTTGCACAAACACACTGTTTTAACTACTTTTATATTCAGTTTGAGTCATACACGCTACAGTGCTGTGTGCTAAGGTGTCTGCTGATGTTGCATAACTTTTGGTGTGAGATGTGGAGCATGTTAAGACGCTTAAAACACAGTGTAAAGTTCTGACCCCATGCTGTTAGCGTTCAATGCTAAGTCTCCGTTCACGGAGCTCTGTAATGGCTGGACCAAATGTTTTCGCGTCTTCGGTACTGGCAAGTCAAGGGTAGCTTGAGCAATGAAGCTGCATGTTTAAATCGACTGAAGTTCTCCTTTAAGAGAAAAGCAGTTGTGGGATCTAGGTAAAAAGAACAAAAACAAAAAAATGAGCCAGACAACATAAAGTCATCAAGACTGGACGTACTGTGGAAATCAGTTTCATTATTAATCAGCCTGTGGATTTTTTTCTGCAGTTATTGTTGTTTAGTCAATAAAATATAGTGTTGTCCATATTTCCCCACCACTCTAAAGCCCAAACTAACCTCTTCATATTACTTGTTTTGTCTAACCAACAGTTCAAAACCCAAACACGGTCATCAGTTTTCAGTGATATAAACCAAGTCAGTCCACACTGTTATTGTTAGCTATGTCACAGTTTTATGTTTGATAAAGAGCAACAGTTCTCAGGGAGAGGTTGGGGTGGACAGTCAGGATAAGAAAACATAGGACTTTCATTCAGCATACCACTGTTCATGTCAAGTGTCAACGGTGAGATATTTTAACTTATTAACATAGTCATTTCATGCATATAACATACATTAAGTTACATTGTAACATACTTATTCTAAGCCAAACAATGTTTTCCTAAACCTAACCAAAAAGTGAGCGAAAGGCCAGTATGCCTGTTGCTGATACACTTCAGCAGTCATGTTTCTTTGGGAACAGTGATATGGTGTTTAAGGAGTCACTGACTATTGATCTATTCCATCATATACTGTAGGTGTGAGGTTATGTTGTATATAACAGTTCAAAAACAGAAATCTCCACATTTGAGAGGTTACAACTAACACATTTTTGGCATTTTTGTTTTGGAAATTAAGAAAAACATTTTTTTTCATCAGTTTTCAATTGTTGTCACTTTATTTTCCATCATTCATTATTAGTCACCTATTTGTATCGAAACATGATACATGTCTCGGGAGGTCTAAGTTTCACTCAGTTGTCACCCATCTAGTGTCACTCCTTGAGGCGAAAAGTCTGAGATGGGGTGTGGTTGGATTGTAATTGTAATAATTGTTTTCCTAAACCTAACCAGGTAATTTTTGTGTCTAAACCCAACCAAATCTGGCCATTTCACAATGTAAATTAAAGTCCAAAAGTCGTCGTATTTCATAATATGTGAAATGTTTCTCAGCTAGCTTCATTTTAAGTCTAACTGAACATTGCATATTTATTACAGGCTTATAGACGCTCAAAAAGTATTAAAACTTTGGTCTTAGAACTTCTGCTGACCTTTAAGGGCTAGCAGCATGGCATTAAAAACCTAACCAGTTCAGAGGAGGACATTGTAAGTATTTCTGTTTCTGTCACCTAGTCTTGGTTAAAGGGCTGCAGCACTTTGGGCGACAGCTGTTGGAGTAATAATCCAAGCATGAAGAACTGAGGCGCACATGACCTTTTCCAGATCAACAGAGAAGTCTCCTGTCTGGAGGCGACATGACTGAACTACCCTTTTACCTGATATTCAAAGCTAATATTCAAATCAAATACCACATCAAAGACTGAACTAAACTTACAGAGACTTAAGTGTGAAATTGATATTGAATTTATTAAACCATCACTAAATGATTATTGTGGTTTATTACAGCATGGCTCATCATTTATGTGACTGATCATACTATTGCCACCACCCAAAATAATATCACTGATAGCCTCTCTGATTGACTTCCAGCCGATGACTTGCCAGTTCATTACTGGGCTGAGATGGAGGGACAAAGACATTCACACCTACATTCACAACTATAGGCAATTTAGAGTGACCAATTACTCTCACTTGCATGTCTTTGGAATGTGGGAGAAAGAGGAACGGGTGAACCCACACAGGCACGGGGACAACAGAGGGCTACCTCAGCTGGGTTCCGAACCCAGGACCTTCTTGCTAATCACTGTGCCACTGTGCTGCCCCCTTTAACCCTCCATTAAAACTAAGTACAAAGAGATAGGAAACACAACCAGACATCAAAATAATGATGATCAGATTGTCAAAACCATTTGTAAAGTCAAACTTAAAGTGAATGCATCTGAAAACTGAGCATACAACTACAGTAAGTAGTCTATAGTAAGTCAAACAAGTAGCATGAAGCTCTTATGTAAACTGTGATAAATGTTTCCAATCAGTTTCAATATTTCATTATATGATTTAACCATTCAATAATTTTTTCCCTTCAGATATGCTGTCTGTTTTTTTCACTCTGTCTGACTGCCTGACTGCTGCTGTTTCTTTTCCTATCCAATCAGATACATTTTATATAGCTAAAAATCACAGTCACATTGCCTTAGTGGGCTTTACAATGTGTACAGTAAGCGACATCCTCTATCCTTAGAGTGAGGAAAACTTGCCATATGGAGAGAAAAAAATACCTCCAGAAGAGCCACAGAGGAGGGATCCCTCTCCCAGGACGGACAAACATGCAATAGATGTCACATGTACAGACCAGAATAACAAAATCATAGTTTACAAAACTGAATTGACAGAATATCTGATATAGTCATTGTATATAAATTGTGTGGATCCATGAGTATGACTGTGCAGGCCAAGTGCTGCTCGATTAAAACACTGTCCATTCCACCATGGAGGTAAAATCACTTATAATATTTTTTCTGAGAGAAATGATGGCCATAAGTCATACTTGTACATACAGTTTATATAAACAATAATGTAGTTTTTTTGAAAGTGCCCTGCAGAGATTTATTTTAACCAAACAAAAAACTCCATGGTGTTTCTACTGAAGTCGTTTCAGCCAGTGGTGTAGTCTAGTTTATTGTAGTGGGTATACTGTGATGATTCCCTCCCAGCCTCGTACACACCTGTCCCGGTCCGACACCCCATAAGCACCACCACACTCACTAACGCATACAATACGCTACATGGATCCACCCATAATTGAAAGCAATCTGGGACTGGGTATGTATCATCAACAATTTATTATAAGACACATTTTACTATTGTAGTCAATAAACCAATAAACTACCAACTACCAATAAACATGTTTTTTATATACAATCTTAATCTGAGAAGTAACTAGTAACTAAAGCTGTTAAATCAATGTAGTGGACTAAAAAGTACAATATTTCCCTCTGAATTGGAGTAGAAGTATGAAGTAGCATAAAATGTACATACTCAAGTAAACAACAAGTACCTCAAAATTATAATTTAGCACAGTGCTTAAGTAAATGTACTAAAATTACTTTCCACCAGTGCTTATCTTCATTGTCAAACTTATGTATATGTAACTTATCGCTATGTAACTGGGGTAACTAGCCTGGTAGTCTACAAAGCTTTCCAAATATGTTTGTACTCAGGCGTCTGAGGTGTGCTTTGCCTCCTTGCTTCTCAGCCATGTTGTGATGTTCTTCCTTGGCTGGAAAAGGCTTGCAGGGGGCCCATTGATGTTGATCATCACCCATTTGTTTACACTGGACAACAAAATTGTCCGTGCATATATTGTTATAAGACTGAAACCCCTTTCACACTCAGCTATGCTGCAAGGAATGGTCTGCATGCATCGTATGACTGGTTTAAGGCTTTCAGGCTCAGTGTGTGGGTGCTCAAGGAAATCTCTCACACCATTAACTGTTTGGTCTTCACAAAGATTGAACCGCCTGCACAGTCGTTTGTGACTCACCGTTGTAGGATACTATGGTATGTGGTCCTGGCATGGGCAGCACCATAAATATATAATGTAGGAGACACTGCTCACACACTACTTTGATATATATATATAATTATTAATCACTGGCAATTAATATTACACTCGTTAAAGGGGCACCACCTCCGTGTTTGGTTATTGGAATAATCCGGAGGACATTATTCCAAACACCTAACTGTACAAGTTGGCTTGGACAGTTAGAGTCCATTCAAAATCAGTTTATTCAGTCTCAATATTCTGAAGTAGTGAATTCTTTGCACGTATCCATCGGTTCTCCACGTTAAAATTAAGTTCCAGACAAAGACAACGATTATATATTTATTGACTAAATAATTTGGGTAAAATAAAAGACATGACAATTTTAGACGAACAACAGATAACAGAAAAGGTAAAGACTGTAATTAGGAAAGTACTAAAGTCGTGTGACCGTCGGTAGAAGGTAAAGTTAAAGGGTCGGGTTTTTATATATTAAATATTACGGGAGTTATCTTTTAATACTAACGAGACCCTACCTCAACTTTAAGTTCATAGGATAGAGGTTAGAACTTTAGACAGAAGTCAGAACCTGAGACAGAAGTCAGAGCTTTAGACAGAAGTCAGAAATTTAGACACCACTCATTCTCACGTGTGTGGATCCAGCTGTATGAAGACGTTCAGCCTGTTTTGTCTGGGCGTCAGGAGGCACAGAAGCTTGGTCTCTTTGAGAGTTCTGGGTTGGACCACGGCACGGCGCGTCGGTCCAGTAGCCAGAGGGAAGGCCAGTACTCTGTTGAGGAACTCTTGGTCCGAAGGCCCAGCGGGTTTTCCGCCTCCGGAGCGCTGGGGGCAGAGTCGGTCTCGGCTGGGAGCACACAAAGTCTCTTTCGTTGGACTCTTTGCAAGGCTTTCAACGTTCTTCATCAGATGATCACAGTCTTGAAAAAGACTTTTGTTGGTGGTTTCAAATAGTGGTACTCAAGTTCTGATTCTGAAACTAATTCAACTTCTTCTGAATCAGGCGGTGATACTTTAACAGTATAAAATCAAAAAGAAAAGAATTTGTTCTATTAAAAACTTGAATAAAAGTGAATACTTAAAGTAGGGATTCAATTCGCTTGTCTTAGCTTGTTGCAAAAATAAAAGTAAAGATTACTTTAAAAATAAAAATAAAATAAAAATGAAAAACAAAGAAGAGAAGAAAGAAGAAGGAGAAGAAGCAGGGGGAGAAAAGGACAGGGAGAGAAACGTGTCCTGAGAAAAAGGAAAAGAAGTGAAGAAGTGCATGAGAAGGGGAGAGTGTCTGTTTTGATGACCTGCAGCAGGGGCCGGCTGACAGTGTCACACCTCCTGTGATCTGAGTTGAGGCTCCCAAAAGTTAATCTAACTATACTATTGTATTTAACATTTTGAAATCGTGTTTTAACCTTCCCAAAACTTCACCATCTTAAAAGTCTAATTTTTGCCTTCGTGAAAAGATGCAACATGATAATGATCATTTGTCATTCAAAAGAATTATAACCTGATTAAGACATGAAGCACTTAAGTATACAACATATGACAATAAAGTATACAATACACAGTAGAACCAAGGACTTATACATATTCCTTGTAGTTCTATCTTCAACAAAACATATCAGACATTTAACTGGTAAATAATACAAGTATTACACAAGGAATGATGATCTTCAAATCTCTCCTCCATCAACAAAGGGGAGGGGTTTCTGTTGACCTCAAACTTATTGAGTAATAAACTTCATTTGGGCTTCACAATAACATAAGAAAGATCTGTTGAATGACCTTCTTACTCTATTTCGGGATCCGTTAAATTTAAGAAATTGAGATGTAGTTTATTTGTTATTTAGGACTTTTGGGTGAGAACAGAAGACTGAAAGGGGGGAATGGTATGTCAGACCCAGGAACAACAACAGTCGTAAATAACAGTTGGACATGTGAGGAGAAGAACACACGGATTAGGTTTCCCATTAAGCCTTCCCCCACTGGAGAATGTTCCAGAGGAAGAGACACGTAGATTAGTAAAACATCTTAAATCACCACATCTATGTTAGAAACCAGTCCTTCTTCCTTTTGGTGTGACCAAAGAAAACTCTATCGGGCTTGACCCTGTTTGACCTGAGGAACAGGGGTTCATCTTCTTTGGAGGAAGAGGAACAGGCCAGATGTGCTTTAGTCGTTGTAAATTACAAAGAAGATCTCTGGTGATCTGTTTATAGCAAGATAAACAACATTCTCTCACTTTGTGGAGAGGAGAGGATTTGCCAGGCCAGGATATGGGGGCTTTCAGTCCCATATGCTGTAAAAAGGAGTCAATTTGGGTTAAACGTAATCATGGCCGAAATGAGACCACTTTAAGATGCAGAGACAAGGCTTGTGTTCCTACACCGTACTTGCCATATACCAGGTGTTGATGGCCAGTTGCTTGTGTCCAGAATGTTGAGATCACAAAGTGTTTCACCTTCAAATGAGAGGCACTTCTCCATGTTGTTGATTAGGTTTTGTAGGAACTGCTTTGCATTGATTGGGGTGAGCTTTGCATTTGACTCCAGTGAAACAGATCAAAAATGTCCTGAAGCCTGTGCTTTCAATGCCTCCTCCGATATCTCTCCTGGAGAGTCTTTGAATTATACCAGCACTCGGATGGTGCGCTTCAGAAGCTGTTCTGCTCTCAAAAGTGTGACTGAATGGACCTGGAGTTGCTGAGACAGGTTTGCAAGTTCAGACAGTGCGTCGTACATGAGTCCAAGGTCACACAGAAATTCTTCGCTTTGCATACGATGTGCCAAGCTTCTGTTAGTTTGCCTCTCTTTGCCATTTCTTGTTTAGTCTCGCGCAGCATCTTTGAAGTGTCTGTTGAGTGCTTCATACGACCTCCACACAGCTTTTACAGGACGGAGGCTACTGGCCACCCATCGTGTATTTAAAAGTCTGCCAATTTTCAGGACTTGTGAGCCCACTTCTTGTGCTGCTTCCAGAAGATGCTGTGAATTTGTATTGGACTGACTGTAGAGATTGTGGATCTTCTCCATGAATGCTTTTAAGTGGTTGATTGACTGAACCTCATCCACAGCATCAGATACAGCCAGTTCCAGAGGATGGTTCATGCAGTGCCTTGTCAAGATGTTAGGGTACCTTGCAGTCAGCCTGGTTGCCACTCCAGAGTTCTTGCCTAACATGACACTGGCTCCATCAAAAAACAAATGAGACCCAGTTCTTTTGAATCCATTCTTTACTGAAGCCTGCAGTGTCCAAACAGTCCAATACAGCTTCCACTATGCCCTCTGCCCTTTGGCTTTCCAGCTCAACCAGCTCCAGAAACACAAACTCAGGAGTAGCTCCATCTACAGAGGCTTCCACATTGACAATCATGGCAGACTTGTGGCTGAGAGATGTAGCCTCGTCAATGAGAACAGACAACTTGCTTGAAGAAGACACAATGCTGCTAACAATTTTTTTCTGCATCTCTTTTGCTATGTTCCACGATTTTTGTGGAAGTGTACCTTGAGTGCAGACTAGTGCCCATGTTGACACCATTTTTTTCCTGAAGCTCAATGAGAGTGTCATGGTCAGTGAAGGGTCGGTTCATCTTAGATAGTATGCGGTCTGAATACAGCATCTGTCTCAGAAAACACAGTTTCAGACACAGCTCTCACCATGTTTCCAAGTAAATGTTGTCCACCCTTTTCAGAGAGGTCCTGCGCTATTTCGTGTGCCCTGGATGTCTGATGTTGTTGAATCTTGTTCCTCAAGGAGGCCAGGGTTGTTTCTTTGTTTTTGTTTGAGCCTGAGGACTGGATCTTGGAGGAAACCCACTCCTCAGATATGGACACTCTTTTTTCTGTGAGGACGCCAGTTGATTTTGTGGTGCTGCAAATAGCACAACCTGGAAGTAAACAACAACTTGACTATCATCATCATACAAGTTGTCCTTTTTTGTATCTTTATTGGCAATATCACCTAGTGCTGAACAAGGCCATAATCTACTCAAAAGTATTTAATGAATTGTTTTACAATCTTTTACACCAAGGAGACGAAAGGATACAAATGTTCCACTCTTTCAGTAGATCTAATTATCTGACAACTATTGATACCTGACATACCAAAAATTAATTTAATGGTGTTAAAGTCTGTACACAACTGTAAGCTGATTATTCGAGCCGATATCTGACAGATATCTGCCAATTTAAAAAATATATTTAAAAAAAATCTGCGGCATAATAACGTAATGCTACGTAATAATGTAATGACAAAGAGATGCTGCTGGGTGCCAAAGAACTTACACTGGACATAGGTAGATAATAAATGCTTCTATCCTGTTTGCGGGTGCTACTGCGTGCACTAACATTGTTTTTTTTATTTTCTATTTATTTATGTAAGGTAACACGTTCTCTCTCACAAACAAGGAGATGCTGCTATCTGCTGGTACATGCTGATGTTAAGCTTGCTAAAACTTTATTTATTTTTCATTCATGCGTTTAGTTTAGTTTTTTGATTACCTGTTGACATTTATTCAAAAAAATTTATTTAAAATAAGTGCACTGCAGTCAGAGTGCAGATTTATGCAAACACCTAAGCAAACAGAGACAATGCAGACAATAACATTAGTGTTAAATAAAATAAATGTTCATTTAAGTTTAGCAATTTTGTGTCTTGTATGTTAACAGATTAAAAAACAACAACATAGAAAACAACAACATGATATCGGCCACTGAAAACCCATATCAGCCGACCACTACCCTTTAAGATGACCATGAATTAACTATTACTGTCATTTGCATATAGTAATTGACTTTATGAATTTCAATTGTTTATATCACAGCTTTGCAGGTTGGCTGATATTTACCTGACTTTCTGTCCCTCCACTCTAACCTAGGATGCCTGTTTTTAAATTCCCTAGCTTGACTCTCTGTCCACAAGGCTGGCCAGTTCTCATCTAAAACAAACAAGGAGATATACAGAGGGATAAAAGCATTCTATTCTGTTGACTAGACAACACACACACACACACACACACACACACATGTACCACTGTCTCTGCTGATTGATACTGCTGCTGTGCCTTGGTTGCTCAATAAAGAAAGGTGCTAGCAAGCTAACGTTATCTACCTAGCTTGCGAACAGAGACGCTCATTAGAGCAATGTGCCATGAACAAAGACAAACAATGAGTGTTTAATCTAGCTACGTTATCTTGGTAGCTTAGCTAGTTCGCTAGCTAGCTAGTAAGGTTAGCTAGTGAGTTAGCTAGATTTCACGGTAAAACAATTAAACACTGACTGGCCCGATGTTGAAATCATCGCTCGCAGATAGTTAACTTCAGTTACACTAGATATGGTACTGCAGTAAATGTAATTCAATATGCACACCAACAATCCCCTGCTGTTACAATAATATCTGCTAACTTGTATATGACTTTCACCTAGCAGGTGTAACGTTAGCATCAGGCTCCTTTTCTGTAACGTTTCTGCAGTGTCATCCGAAGCGGCAGCAACAGCATCAGGGCCAGGCATACGAAAACACTCGAACAGTGTAGTTTGCTTTCGTTTCATATCTCCTTTGGTGGTATATGCTACAATACAATAGAAAAGTGATTCAACATTATGTTAGCTAAGTTTAAACTTGCAATGCTGAGAGCTACTGTCTAGCCGGGGAAATGACCATCGAGCAACTGTGTTCGTTGGTAGGTGACGTCAGGTAGGCTATAGGTCACGGCTTAAGCCACAGACAAAGAGTGCACGAAGGAAAAAAAAGAGCGCACAGGGTGAATTTTGTGAATGGAAGTGAATAGAGGAGACGCATTCCTCTGCAAAATGTATTTTATTGCAGTTATTTAGTACTATTTTTCACAACCCAATGTTGGCAATTATGCTGATGTTCCTCTGTTCCATCTCCTTCCCCTCTGTCTTTGTGGGCATGGCATCTGCCTCATGGTTTAGGGTTCTGATGACCCCCCAGCTTGTGCTCCAGTTGGTGATGAGCATCAAACAGGTATTGCTCTGTGTTTGTAGGGTTTTTGTACACCTCAGTGTTGAGGCTTCTTTCTTCTTCAATGTGGACTGCACAGCCCAAGAAGGGCAGACTGTCTCCTCTGACATCTTCCTGGGTAAACTTGATGATACTGTCCACAACATTTATGTTCTCTAAAGGCTTCCACTTCCCTTGTTCTGATTTTGACCCAGGTGTCATCCACATTCTAGCTAGGAGCAGTTTCTGTGAAGGCTCTGCTCTCAACTTCTTCCATGTAGAGGTTGGCCAATATTGGGGACACCGTTGAGCCCATTTAGTTTTGACCCATTGGTGTTGCTCTGGCCAGTGTTGAAGCAGCAGAGTAACAGACGGCATAAGCAATGTGAAGCCAGCAACTATACATTTGTTTCCAGAGAGCCTAGGAAACATATGCCCATAAATATGAGCACATGTCCAGCACATGTCTGCTGCTTTTCTCTGTCGGTTCAGTTTTTTATTGTTGGTTATAGTAAACAGACATTTAAAGACTTTACTCTGGGCATTTTTTAGGTTACTTTTTCATTACATTTTGACATTTTATAGACTTTTTTATAAACAAAAATGAATGATTAAAAACAGATTTAACAAAATAATTATACTTTCAATTACAATCTCTGTTTCATTCATTGCTGCCAGTGTCAGATCAGTTCTATTTTTAACTTCAGTTTGGCTCAGAAGCTGCTGTGAGTTTTTCTATTATGTCAGAAAGTGGCTTTCTGCTACACTAAAGCCTGGTGAACTTTCCGTAATTTACTAAACCAACAACCCCCCCTCCCCATCTCTCAACCCTAAATCAATCTTCCTCTAATGCTCATACACTGTTATTCTACCACCTGCACGAGGATACAGTAGTGCTGATGCTGCTGAATCAGGATCCAATACATGATTTGACAGCATTCTGCCTTTTAATGTACATTGATTGTATATTTTTCAATGTGGTCCATTTTGTGTATATTTCATGCACTTTTAAAACTATTTAGTGATGCGTGAAACACAAAGAAAACTAATAAATAACCCATGGCTTTCAGTGAACAGACAGCCGTGTGTCCTCTCATTTAAAATCCCCACTGACCTACTATAGCTCCTTTGTTGTTATTTCTGGAACAGCACTGGTTCCTTTTCACAATCCTCAATTGTACCAATCTGTGAGTCTTTCTTCCAGCAGCACCAGTTTGCAAAAAAGCCCTCATGCTCACACAAGATGTTTTTTTTGTATTAAATCTCCCAAAGAGCTGAACATGCTGAAACATCAATATACTACAGTACAAACTAGCAGCCTCCATTAACCCAGCCCCTAGTCTCTACTATGACCTTGTTTAGTTTCTATAGCACATAGCCTTAGGGGATGTTGTTGTGTTTCCTTCCCAGTGCACTGATCTACTCCACGGATCAGGAAATTGGTTTTCTAATGAAGGGAGGTGAGGGGGTGCAGTTTACATATAAGGATGGCATAATTGCATAAAATCTGCATGAAGGGCTTCTAGTGAGGACTTTCAGCAGATGGGGTAAAATCATCTTGGATTATGAGATCTTTGATCATTGGCTCTCTGACTTCAGTCCAAAACACAGCCCTGTCTTCCTTCGATGGATTATCTTTTAAGATTTTAAGATGGAAACCAGATACTGTCATTTTAATAGTCAGTCCACAGCAGAAATCCTGTCATATTCATAAAGAATTACCATTAAAAATGTACTTGGGTAGCTTGAAAAAGATCTACCGAAAATACTAATTGCTTTGGCTTATTTTAAGATTATACCACATAGAGTTTTAAGCAAGAGAGTAATTAGATTGTTCGCTAGTTTTACTTGCTAAACTCAAACCGGTTTTGGTGATATTTGACTTGTACCTCCGAACATCAGACATATGTGAAATGACAGAAATTTGAAATAGACTTAATTATGTCTGAATGGCAAAGAATAGCAAAGGTAACTAAACCCAATAGTTTTAGCTGCAGTGCCTCTTCTCTAGGAATTCCACAAATGGCTCTAGAACTTGAAACAAGTTATGAACATTGGCAAGTTTGGAGGGGGTGCTAAGACAAATGCCCGTTCACTCCTTTGTGGCACTACCCATAGCTGCAGCCAGCACCACCACCACATGCTACCACAAACACATAAAATATGCACATACATACACACAATCGCACCAATATTCTATATGAGCTAGCATATTAGCTATGGTTTGTAGGTTGTCTAGCTTTGATTTAGCTCAGCAGCACAAATATTTATCCGACAGAATGTTGTTTGAAGTAGAGGATTTACCTCCTCTGGAGTCTCCTGTTGCCCAAGACCATGATGGTTTAGAACCAGAGCCGTAACAGTTAGGCATAAAGACAACCAAATACTAATAGTCACATCATTTTTCATCAGTGTGTTTGTGCTCTTTGGACATGGAAGAAATAGAATGGATACTGAAACAATCGCTGCAGAGTATGAGCCACCCATGGAGCCCAACACAACACTATGGAGCTCCAAATGACAGCCCAAATACAGAGCCGAAGTCACGCCTCTTCAGGTGGAAAAAATATGTATAGTAGTAAATAGAGAGAGACAAACAATTTTTTTGATCCTGTTTGAATTTTTCCTTTAACTACACATATGATAGTGGTCAATTTCAAGTCAAGAAAGTCACAGTTTTTCATAATACTAATGAAATATAAGACTGTGAAAATGTGCAATCATAAAGACTACGCAGCCAACAGTTACATTGTCTCGTAGAACATCTCACCAAAACCTGTGACTTAAACACTGGAGAATTTCTCCTGTATATTAACATCTCACAGAACTAACCAACTCTCCTTACACATACAGGAAATGTGGCTACATTTGTTGTGATTTTCATCGTTCTCAGTTCTTCTCTGTGCTGAGTGGGTGTTGGTGTTGGTGACCTGTGTTCAACCAGACGTTGTAGTTCACTGAGTGGTTTAACACGACACTAAATGGCATTTTTACAAAAACTGCAACTTTGTTAAATGCCAAATTCATATATGTAGTTTACGACAAAACTTAAACAAGACCAAAAATGTATTTGTCTCTCCTTGTTGACTACTGTACATTTTTCCCCCAAATGAGGCAAACCGGAAGGGGCATAACTTCTGCTCTCCATGCACCAAAAGAAGGTGGGCAGCGCTCTGGTATGCTTTGCGGCCCTTCTGTTGACTGGGTGTCCATGCCATGATATGGAGAGCACAGATAATAGTATTGGCAGCTTCTGAGAAGTGCCGATTCGTGGGAAAAATGTGTAAGTGCTGGTACTGCGAATCGGTCAGTTCATGGCACGCCACTAACATGTATTTTCAATTTGCAATAGGTGCAATGTTCAGTGTTTACCACTGTAAGCTATCTAATGTTTTGGTATTTTTTATATTTATTTTTAGTTCTCAAAACAGCTTGCAGTGATTCATGTTGCTTGGTAAAAAATGTTCCTGATATATAAGGAAAGTTGTTCTATTGATATTTGTTACAAAACACCAATAGTTTAAAAACGTATGTAAAGCAGAATTCCCACAAATGTCAAAGATCTCTGTGTGCCATTGAATTTAAGTACTGAATACCAAGGTTCTTGGCCCCATTCTGTATACAATTCAGAAAAGTTACATAACATATACACAAGAGTATACTGGACACTTTTTTCCAGTTTATTTTTTAGGATCTGTGATAGATTACTGCTGATGACAACCAAACATTTCTTAATTTTCTGCTTCATTATAAAAAAGGTTTTTGATAACTAAATAACAGTTTTATTTGGAAGCATTTTAATGCAATTATACGTGTACATGTGTTTAAGTACTGCACACTATCATCAGCCACTAACTGTGGAATGCACTTTCATTTTAACATAGCTGGTCTTGAATGTGTGTATTGCAGGGTTGGGGGACAGCACCCATTAGAAAAGAGAATACACAATAGACTTTTTATGCAGTTAAATTGGTACTTCATATGAAGTAAAAATGCCTTAAAAGGTAAAAACTGATGTGTCTGTGAAGTGTGTGTGTGTGTGTGTGTGTGTGTGTGTGTGTATTTCTGTCAGCAGCATCAGTGGAAGTGTAGAAGAGGCCCCAGAGAGCAGGTTAAACTCATTGATTGTCTGGTTAAAGCTCTGCCTTTGTTTTCCTGCTCCTATTGATTATATAGCAGTGGACAGGACACACAGTGGACAAATAAATACCTGTCAACAAAAGTGGAAGATGAGTGAATTAGCATTTTAAAGCGTGAGAAGTAAACCAGATTAAAGGGAAGAACAGAGAGCCAACTGACATACACCACTCAAAACAACTAAGGGCTTAATCATCACAGTATAACACCAGGTCAGTTAAACTTCAGGGATATCAATCTGCCCATTTAGGAAGCACAAGGGATTCGGTGAATCAAGTACACCTGCTCTGGTGCAAATACAATCAGCAACAGGTGCAATGGAGAGGCAAACAAAAAGACAACCCCCGTCAAGGGAATGGGTTTGCATGTGCTGGCCACAGACAGTTGCTCTCTCCTAATCCTCCATGACTGTTTCTTCTCTAGTGTAGTGTTATTCTAGTGTCCTTGTCACTACTGGTGTCATGAGTTGGTACCTGCAGCCCAATCAGGTTGCACAGGTAGTCCAGCTCCTCCAGGATGGCACATCCATATGTGCGGTGGCCACGAGGTTTGCTGTGTCTCCCAGCACAGTCTAAAGAGCGTGAAGAAGATACTAAGAGACCAGCGGTTACATGAGGAGAGAAAGACAGGGCCGTAGAAGGGCATCAACCCAGCCGCAGGATCATTACCTGCTCCTTTGTGTGAGGAGTAACAGGAGGAGCACTGCCAGAGCCCTTCAAAATGACCTCCGGCAGGCTACTGGTGTGCACGTTTCTCACCAAACTGTCAGCATAAGGGCCCGACATCCTCCAGTGGGACCTGCCCAGCACCCTACAGCTCGACTGGCATTTAAGGGCTCGTCCACACGTATGAAAACAATCTTTTTTTTCATCCGCGTCATTTCAAGAATATTGGCGTCCATAAGGATCCACTGAAAACGACCGAAAACGCTGTAGTTCATATTCCAGGCCTATAGGTGGCACTTGAAATTCACCAAAAATAGAGAAGAAGAGATGGAGCATGCGCGTAAAGCTTGCGCGCTGTAAGCAAACAGACAGTAGACAGAGAAACCAAACACAACAAGAAGAAGATGACAATGGCTAGTGCAAGGAAACCAGAATCGTGGATTGTGGACCGTTAATGAGGTCGAACTGCTGCTGCGACTCACACTCAACTACAAGGCGAGTCAGTTGCAAGAAAGGCTCAATATCTTCTGCGGCACGAACACAAGCATGTAGTCTGCCGTTGTTGTTGTTGTTGTTGTTATTATGAGATGTCGCAGGGTTCAGAGGTCGAAGGCTAGAGGTCGAGGGGTGGGGCAATGGAGTCATCATTTCGGAAAGTATGCGGATTCGCTGTCCACACGAGAACGGGAGGGCTACGTTTTTGGATTTTTCGACCCTGAGACCCGTTTTCAAAAAAGTGCGTTTACGGGCGCTGCGTTTTCAGGATCTGTGTGGACGGTCGGCCAAAACATTGCAAAACATGTGCGTTTTCTGAGAGAGAAAACCAGCTTTGGCAGGTCCGCCATTGGTGCCCCGTTCTCTTCACAGATGAAATCAGGTTCGCACTGAACACATGTGACAGCTGTGAAAGAGTCTGGAGATGCCATGATGGACATTGTGCTGCTTGTAACATCATCAATTCGAGAAATCAGTCCTACAATATATCATTTCAAAACCTTTCCGGAATAGTTGGTTAGTTAGTGCTGTTGCCTCACAGCAAGCAGCTCCTGGGTTCAGTATCCCACTGTGGCATTGTTCAGTGTGCAGAGTTAGCCTTTTCTCCCTGTGCCTGCATGGGTTCTCTCAGGGTACTCCGGTTTCCTCCCACAATCTAAAAGACATGCAAGTTAGGTTAATCGGTCACTCTCGTGTTTGTCAGCCCTGTGATGAACTAGGGTGTACCCCGCTGCTCGCCTACAGTCAGCTGCAATCGGCTCCAGCAGTTACACATCCTGAATGAATGTAAGAAAATGTTATGTGTCTGCTCTGATTCTAACTGAATAGGTACAACATCTTCAATTAATTCTCACTTCATAAAGGTTATAATGTTCAGCTTTTGTTGAAATTACTTTAGAGAGGTGTTGCCTTAACTGTATGCCCATTTTAGAGGATGTAGTTTGTGGTGCTGTTTAATTTATATATAAAGGGTTGTTTCTATTATTTTTTCCATACCCACTTATGTCACTGAGGATAGACTAAATAACACAAACACTTCTCTGTATAAATTACTTTTAATTCTTGCAGCAGAGGCTTAATGAAAAAGGCTCGTTGTTGACGTTGAATGATCTGAAGTTTGGAAGCTAATCCACAGCACTGTGTGTTGCTCTGTTCTCAGACAGCCGCCTCTAAAGCGGCTCTCTGTTCTCACTAATCCGTGTTTGTGCCTTTTCTTTGGTTGTTGTGGCAAAATTCGGCGACACAACACAGAAACTGGTTGATGTTTCTCTGTGAGGGGAACTGAAAGCTGTGCAATACAAAGCATAAATGGTCATATTATACAGTCCATCCCTCACAAGTGGCTACATAGGTTCTCACAACCTACAGCAACAGCAAATTATTGACAACTGAGCTGCAGGTTATTCTACCTGAAATTAATCGGCAGATCGTCAAGCTCCCCTACACAATAACAACAGTGCTAGTGTTTTTAAGGTATTATTGTATACCAGGTAATCAAAATACTGTTTCAGACTTCATTTTCCTTTCTATCCTTTTACATATCCGTTTTATTTTCATTTATGATGGAAAGGAGGGTTTCTAAGCTGCATTAATAGATATTTTTATAGTAACTTTGGATCTGTTGACTTTGTTATAATTATGACACGTCCCTCAGGATTCCAACTTCATTTTTTTCCGATTTTAAAGGTTTTATTGATAACTTTCAGCCATATAAATGTGGCACTCCAGGTTACAACCCGGTGACATGTAACAGCTGGAAACACGTTAAAAAAACCCCACAAGGATCTCAACGTCATGATGTGTACTGTCATGCCTCTTTTGGTTCTGCATCGCTGTGATGCTGTATGAACTGACACATTGGTGCGGCTTCACATCGGTGCTGCTTGGTTCAGTGCGAACAAACAAAGCCAGGCAAAAAAGGCGAGCCTTTGCTAGTCTCTGTGTGAAAATGTTTTGTGCCTAAAGAGAAATCACATGATTTGAGGGAGCAGCGGTGCTTCATTCTCTCACTATTTTCAAAGCTACTTGCGCTCAGTTTTAGCAGTTTGTATCACTCACATGCGGACTCCAGCTCACAGCATAGCAAATGACCCTGGATCTGACTTGGTAGAAAAGTGTCACCCTGTTAGACCCCACCATCAGGATATTCCATTTGTCAGCTGACATATAACAACTGAAAGAACAGCTGGATGCTGACGAGTGTTGACAAGTAATCTTTTTTTACCTTTTGCACTTGTGATCCTTAATATATGAACTCAACTGGCACATGTTTGTTGAAAGATTTATTGGTCATTGCAATCATTAACTCTGTCCAAGGTGGTTGTGAAGATATCCTTGTATAAAATGGCTACACTCAGGACCCACTGACCAATGTGTAACATCTGCCTATATTGTTACTCATGTGATGGGACAGGGTTGTCCCGCAAGATAAAACCCTGGTGGTACACATTTAGAGCAGGCAACATTAGCATGTCCATCCTTTTCTAATTTCATCTGCTGCTGGTAGTTGCTGTCTCCTCGTCCATAGATAGCTGATTCACTAGCAAGGACCACACCGTCAACAAGATGCATTTAAACAATTTAATAGGAACAAAACGTTTGTTCTTCGAGTTCTTCGAGTGCGTTGTGGGGAAGCTCTGTAGAGAATCCACCGCCGCACACGGGCAGCGACGGACCCCCTCATGGTCCTTTGAAGGAGAGTAAAGAAAATAAGAAGTAAGGAGAGAGAAACCGGGTGGGGGGGTGGGGCGCAGAATACGAGAGCGAAGAAGAGGACAGGGTCAGTCGCAAAAAAGTCTTGAATTATCAAAATTGGAGATCACTTAAACATTTGGTGGAATCAAATCATAAAAAAATCAACAGTAACACATGCAGATATGTAAAATGTCATTATCCGGCTCTTAGGCCATGACAAATACAGGATAGACAAAATAGTTGACTGAGAATTTAAAGTATTTGTTTTAATAAAGGAAATAACAGGAGGAATGATGAGGTGCGTGGTGTTGTAGTGGGAAAACACAACCAAAACCAAACAAAGCAAAGAGTGGATGATGCTGGCTGGGTCTGGACTAAGTGAGAGAGAGTGAGAGCCCAGAGCAGGGCTGGGCTTTTATTATGTGGGAGCACTAAATTGGCAGTAAATTGGCCATCCCACAGGCATGAGCCGTCACATTAATAGTGAAAGTAAAAGCATTTCCACACACACAGTGTGAAGAGAACTCAAGGGATTGGGACTAAACAGCTGTGGAGCCTTAAAGAAATCACTTATGAGTGAGGCGAATCTGAAAAAAAGGTCTTGTTTTCGTCAAATTTACCCTGTTCCAGAGTGATAGACGCATCAGGGTAAGAAGAGAGGCAGATGAAGTGATGTACCCATCATGCCTAGTGCCTACCATGCAAGGCAAGGCAGGTTTATGTGTATAGTACAATTCAGACACAAGGCAACTCAAAGTGCTTTACAGGGGCATACAAATAACATTACAAGAAATTAGAAATTGCATTTAAAATACATTTAAAAACAAGTGACAAGACATCAAGCAACAAAACAGAACAATTTAGGAAATAGGGAAGTAGGCTAAAAATTAAAAAGTTTAAAAGAGACAAAATTCACAGTGCAGTAAAATCCTTGGTAAACAGAAAGGTCTTCAGTCCTGATTTAAAACAGGTGAGAGTTGGAGCAGACCTGCAGTTTTCAGGGAGTTTCTTCTAGATATGTAGCGCATACTAACTGAATGCTGCTGCTCCATGTTTAGTTCTGATTCTAGGGACTGAAAGCAGACCGGTACCTGATGATCTCAGAGGTCTGGATGGTTCATAACGTGGCAGCAGATCAGAAATGTAGTTTTGGCCCGAAACCATTTAGGGCTTTATAAACCAACAGCAGGATTTTAAAATCTATTCTTTGACAGACAGGAAGCCAGTGTAAAGATCTAAGAACTGGAGTGATGTTTTTTGGTTCTTGTTAGGACAAGCTGCAGCTGTCTGATGGATTTTTTTAGAGTCCTGTAAAGACACCCTTACAGTAGTCTAGTCTGCTGAAGATAAATGCATGGACACGTTTTTCCCTTTATCCTGGATATATTCTAAGGATGATAGTAGGCTGACTTTGTAATTTTCTTAGTGTGCCTAAAGAAATTTCAGGACAGAATCCATAATTACACTGAGGTTTCTGGCTTGGTTTCTAGTTTTCAATAATACAGATTGAACCCGAGCAGACACTGTTAGTCATTCTTCCTTGGCTCCATAAATAATTGTTTTAGTCTTATCTTTGTTAAATTCAAGAAAACTGTGACACATCCAATCATTGATTTGTTCAATGCATCTATTCAGTGTTTGTATGGGATTAGAGTCCAACCCAGTTTTCCAGATGGTCCAGTAGTATATTATGGTCGACTATGTCAAACACAGCACCAAGATCCAGTAATGCTAAGACTGGAATTTTTCCATTGTTTGTGTTTAAATGAATGTTATTGAGGACCTTGACAAGAGCCGTCTCAGTGCTGTGATGTGGTCGAATTACTGATTGGAAGACATCAAAACAGCCATTTATTATTAAGAAATTGTTCAGCTGTTGAAAACAGCTTTTTGATTTTATTTAAAATTTTGAGGCCTGATATGGGCCTATAATTATTCATTAATCATGTGTCTAGATTATTCTTCTTCTGGAGTGGTTTAAGACTGCAGTCTTCATGGCTTAGGGGAAGACACCCGAGAGAAGAGACATGTTGACAATCTGCAGCAGATCTGAAGTCATGCAGTCTGAAATGTTTTTGAAGAACCCTGCTAGTAAAATATCAAGGCAGCAGGAGTGCGATTATGTCTCACATTTCATTTTATCTCACACATGCCGTTTTTGGCATTAACTGGATGAAATTGTGTCATGGTACTAAAGTTGTTTTTAGATAGACACAACAACAACACACATCCTGTACCTAGTACAGTGGCACTGACCACTTGTTACATTTTCTGTATTTTGGCAGTGAAGAAGGATGCAAATTCATTACATGCCTTGGTAGATAGATGTTCAGAGGCTACTGGCACAGGAGGGTTTGTTAGCCTGTCGACAGTAGTAAACAGGGCATGAACATTATTGTTGTTTTTGTTGATAATGTCTGAGAAGAAGGACTTCCTTGACTTTTTCAGCTCTACAAGCCTGTGGGGGCAATGTTATGGTCCGGGGTTGCTTCAATTGGTCAGGTCGAGGTTCACCAATGTTATGTGCCCATAAAATGAGCTGAATATATAGCTGGATGACCAGGTTTTTCCATCAATTGTTTTTTTCTTCCCTGATGTTACAGTCACATTCTAAGATGACAATGCCAAGAAGAACAGCTCAAATTGTGTCAGGGAGCATGAAACATCATTTTCACACATGGATTGTCCACCACAGAGTCCAGACCTCAACCCCATTGAGCTTGGTGGGAAAATGAATGCAACTCTGGATGAAAATAAATGTTGTAACATTGCACATCGCCACAGCGAATGTGAGCCATAATCAGAGCAAAAGGTGGTCCAATGAAATATTAGTGTGCAACTTTTTTTTAGGCCGGGCAGTGTAGCTCAAAAATCTGGTGCACTGCCACTTTGGATGGGCATGACATCTCTGTAATGGAATATAATAGGCAACACCAGACTGACCATGATGTGAAAAGGGGAGTGGTCAAAAGTAGACAAATACCAACTGATGACAACAAACAACAAATGAATATAAAATTTGCAAAGAAGCACTGAATACGCAATTAAATGTACCAAAACCTATTTATTTATTCAGGATTTTGGCAGTTTCAGTCCTCCACAGAGTTGTGTCACACAGTGTAAATAAAGTATATGTTTGGGGAGGAAATGTTATTGAAGTCACTGTTGTTCCCTTGTCGCCGAGATTACAAAAATTAAGCAAATCCACTGTCACTGCTTACTCTTCCATGAGATAGTAGATGTTTTCACTCAGCAGAAAGGAAACACTTTACTTCCAGAATAGATGGCTAACTACAGGGTAACTATGAACTCATTCAGTTCACTTTTCTTTTATGAGGATGGAGTAACTAAAGTATTGTAGAACTACAGGAAAAAGTTGATAAATAGGTGGACGAGGTTGAGATCAATGCCACCACTGAAATAGGCAGATAAAATTTTAGGGCAACTCTGTGTCAGATTAGAAAATGTATAATTTTGGTGACCTCAGGAGATTATTTGGTTGATAGACACATCGACTGCAACAGTTTCCACTTTGAGTGTAGAAATGATATTAATAATTTCAGAAGGTCAGTTGTGGGGTGCCCCAGGGCTCAGTACTGGGACCAATGTTGTTTGTATTATATATAAACAGCATATGTAAAGTTTACAAATACTAAACCAATCTTTATCCTTCAAAAAAGAGCTATAAGAATTGTAAATAAAACCACTTACAGAGAAATAACGAATCCATTGTTTATCAAGTTAGAAGCTCTAAAATGAAACGATTTGGTCGACAAAACAGCTCAAATTATGTATAAAGCCAAAAATAATAATAATAAATGATCACCCAGCAGTATCCAAGAGTTGTTTCAATTGAGAGAAAATCGGTACAGCATGAGGGGAACCAATATATTCAAGAAACAACTAGTGAGAACAAAAATATCACTGTATTAGAGTCAAAGGAGTCACCTTATGGAATAATTGTAACAAGGAACTGAAAACATATACATCATTAAACAAGTTCAAACAAATGTTCAAAGACAACATACTGAACGAATATATGATGGAATAAGATGCGTAGGTTGTTCCTTTATTTAAGTATGTCTTATTCATTATCTCTATGATCTGAATCCTTAATTTCATGCTTGATTTGTGCCTGATAATTGAAACAGAAAAAAAGAATGATTTATCATAAAGTTCAACATGAAATAAAGATATAAAAGGGGTAGGACTTGATAAGTTCACCCTTCCTTCCTGCTCCTTTTCAGACATGAAATATTTGCTTGTTTGTTTGTTTGCTTTTCTCTGGTGGGCTTTAGTGATTTTGCTCTATGCCTGATGTTTTCAAAGCTTGTTTGCTTTATTTTATTGTCTTATGTTGTCTTTTAACATGTCCGAATAACCATTATTCATTCATTCATTATTCATTCAAAGACGCTATAATCAAAAACACTTATACATACAGGTTTTAACAGACATTCAGTAGGAGCTGACTCATTGACAAGAGGAAAAAAAATTGGAAGTAGACTGTCCAAATTTTTCTTCAACATAACTTCAAATAAACTGTCACTTGCTTCTCTTTGTGTCTTGCAGTTATGGCAGGATTATACATGAGCCAGAGGCACAACAAAGAGAAAGAGACTCTGATGACATCAAAAGAGGACATCCGGGATAATGTCATTCACTATGACGATGAGGGAGGCGGCGAGGCAGACACTCGTGCCTTTGACATGGGCACTCTGCGCAACACACACTCAAAACGCACCAGCACTCACAGCAACACCTCCATAAAGGAAAAAAATGGCTACGGAGACGGGGTTCTGCTGCACCTCAGAAGTCGCTCTGACGACATCAGGACACCTGACATCCACTGTCAAACAGCCAGTGTCATTGCTGGCATGAACAAGGCCCCACTGTCTTACCGTGGCCGAGTGACGGAGGGTGATACTGAACTGATCAAGGAGTTCATCCAACAGCGATTGGAGGACAGTCAGCAGGGTTATGCCGCCCCGCCCTATGATTCTCTGGCGACCTACGCCTATGAGGGTGAGGGCTCAGTGGCTGGCTCGCTCAGCTCCATCGAGGAGACGTGGGTAATTGACGATACAGGAGACTTTAGCTCACTTGGTGACTGGGGACAACCGTTCAAAACACTGGCTAGTATCCTAGAAAAACCGCCGCCCACTCTGACTGAGGAGAGCTGAGAGGAAATTGCACAGCAGAGAGAATTTGGGCAGCCATGTGGGAATAAGCATTCTTTTCTAGTAATGTTTTTTTACTATGGCAGGCACTGGCTAGAATGATGTGAGGACTTTTTAGAAAACTGTCCTTGTAAGTATAGTCGTCGACTGGTTTCCTAGAGAGCTGAGAATTTAGTTACAGTTGCGAGAAAAGGTTAACTTGATAGCTCCTCAAAGTGCCTGAGGTACTATATGTATGTTTACATGTATTTTAATTCATGAAACTTAATAAAAAATATCTTCAACCAATATTTTGATTTCAACATCAGATTCTTAAGTCTCATCAAAACATTTCCTAAGTGATTCAACCACTTGCAACTATTCTAGACCTTCGACCAGGCAGAAGTGCCCCAGATGTGGTTTCCCAGACAATATGCACCAAGTCAATTTTAGTTTCACAGATCAGACCAAGCCAGGAAGTCAGACCCAGAAACAGCATAGAACATCTGTTCAATTTTCAAAATACAACACCCTGTGCAGATGGGGTTCACTTCAGTTGTACTCACCCATGGCAGAGTCACAAAACTGAAGGCAAAATGACAAAATTAATACAGTATCAGCGAGACAACAATATGAAATGCTTCTGCTGAGGTTTGGCGCTGTGGTAGGATGTAACAAAACCACACAATGCACACGACATCATGCCCAATGGAATCAGGGCATTAGCCATGCTAGGAAAGGCACTGGGGGCTCAGTTGTCGAAGTGTGCTCCCCATGTGCAGAGGCTGTGTCCCCATTGCAGCACCCTAGGGTTCAAGCCCACCTGTTGGCCCATTGCTGTCACTCTCATTCATCCTGTTTCCTGTCACTTTTCAGTTGTAATGTCTGGGATACCATTTGAAGAAGTTGGATATTTGAGCACATGTATATATTCAAGTTTTTTGTACGGTGAACTTGGCCTGCATTATGATTAGGACTCACAATGACGATGTGAACTACAACAATTGTGTTTCTATTCTGTCACTGACTCAATTTTCCTTTGCTTCAATAATTTCACCATATGAGCAGGTTGTGAACATAAAGCAGGTGAGGTGAATGCAGAAGGCAGAGCGTGTGAAGAATCTCTCGTGCTGTGTCAAGTGTGCTCTGTGTGCGGTACAGCGGACAGGTTTACTATAGCCATAATACACACAACAAAACTATAAGGAAACAAAACTTTTCAGCTGGCACCACAGTCTGATGATACTTATACATATGCATCAGCTCATCTATATTTAGAGCCAATCAGCTAGCATGCTGCTATATGAAGATACAATGTTAACCATTGTAACTGTTTTAGACATTCAAAGATTAATGTATCTGTATTTTCTTTTATGTCTTGTGATATCAGCTTTTCCCTGTGAATCATAGTTTGTTATACTTTATCTGCTTGGCACCAGCCTTGGATGTTGAGCAAATATTTGGATTAGGCAGACAACAGACAAAACAGAATAACAGAATACAAATAAAAACAGATGGGCCTCTCAGTTAGAGCTTTCATTTGGTAAGCTCTGAGTCATTAGTCTGGGAAATTACTTCAGTTTGGGGGAGGACACAAGTGTTGAATTCTCAGCCACAGGTCACATGTTGACACCGATGAGTGGGCTGCACACTGATTGCTCCTGTTTTTGTGCACTGGTCATGATGCTGAGTCAAATATAGGATTCCATGAGCCTCAGACTCAAACCTGTGTGTATTAGGAAATTGTGATTTTCCTGTTTTTACCATTATCACTGTCCACTGTCACGATAAGTGACTTTATGTTAATAGAATGGGCCCAAAAGTTACTTTACTTGCACAACATATGCGTATTAAGTTATTTATAATGCTGGACTGTTCAACAACCAACAATAAATTACCATTTTTGCGATATCACAGGTGTCACTTGAAGACACAGATATGCATCATCAACTCTGCAGTTCCCCTCAGATTTACAGAGCATGTTGGCCTCTTGAGGCTTGTTTTATTTGCGATGTCCACAACTTCTGACAGAGCTTCTTATTCTGAAAAGTAAAGCCAATGTGGAAGTGCCTTGAAGTTGCATTCTTTCCAATGGCTAGCATGGAGAGACTCCACTGGTTTCAAGAAGTCAAATTATATGTAAAAGCTTATGAGAAAATTACCTTCCTTAATTATTAAGTAAACAGTTTCCTAATGAGTTTATGGTTTCAATCACTAGTTTCAAGTCTTCTTCAATATAGCTTGAGGTTTCACAACCGTCGTCCACAATGGGTGACACATTGGCTTCATCCACTATTTATTATACAGTTCAGGAGGCGCCATTTAGCTCAGTTGGTAGAGTGCACGTCCCATGTGCTGAGGCTCCGCAGCGGACATGGGTTCGACTCCTGGCCCGGGTCCCTTTGCTGTGTGTCACTCCCCCTGTTTCCTGTCATATCTTCAGCTGACCTATCAATAAAGCCACAAAGAGGCTAAAAAATACTTTAAAATATATATATATTATACAGTTTAGGTTAATACTAGAATGGCCATGAAAGTCATTCTGACCATTTTAAAATTTATATGTGTTGCAACTTTGTTGAATTAAAAGAAAATTGCAATTCTGCTGGTACCTGACTTTCCCTAAAAGCCTTTTTATGTAATTTATACAAAATAAACGAGAATGTGATAATTTTTAAGTTTTGGGCCACATACTGGTGACGCCACAATTCTTACCATGGTTTCAGATACTTTTTGCACTGGCAGATACATTTTGGTTGCTTGGCCACTATCATTGTCTCTGTCAAAGAAAACAAAGTGAGCGACCTCTAATTCCATTTGAAGAAGACATTTTTCCAAATCTTTTTCTCACAATAAGTAGACTAAATATTCCTTATACATGAAGAAATTGCATTGTAATCAATAATGTTGGAGCAAATGAGGAGAATTATGCATGTTGCTGCTGCCTGGAACATGCTGCAAAACTTTAACAGCGACAGTTCAGATGGAGGGGATCTATCAGAAGGATACTGATGACAGAGACTCTTCATGGGTGCATGAGGACATTTCATCCTCATCCTAATCAGAGAGCGACTCTGAAGACAATGTTGAAGAGAGAGAGAAAATAACCACTGTGAGCGCAGGCGGATCATCCAGATCCATTCACGGCTGATGCAGGTGAGCTCAGCTCTGCTGCCCTGTGCATGCTTGTTTGAGGAAGCACAACAGAGCAGAGATGAGAGGTGCTGATTCCCTTTGAGCAGCCACAACTACCTGAAATGTTGTGTTATAGCTCTGAAATTGTGACACATAGGACTTTTAGGAAGTTCATTTTTTGCACAATAAAGATAAATATACAATAATGAAAATGCTATACAGTTCAGGGAGAGGCAGGAAACTCTTTGGGCTTATTTGGAGGCTCCACTGAAATAATGTAAAAAATGTACAAAGTGAACTCAACATACAGAACATAGAAGAAACTAGGATGACTACAAAGTAGCGATAGCACATACATAGTATGTGACTTTGTGAGTGTATGTGTGTGTGTGGGTGTGTGTTTATAAGGGGATATTAGTTTAGACACCTGTAGTGACCTCTGAGCAAGCAATAATAATACACGTCACTATAACTGAAACAAATTAAATACATAAACAACAAAACACGGGAGGTAAAACTTTGTGAGAGAGGAGAATACTAATATTTGTATGGTGAAAATTTGCAGCTCACGCTAGGCTAATTAGTTGGTCTTACAACCACCTCCAGTCTCCTTGACTTCAAATGTTATTATTTCTATATATACTCTATTCATTCTATATTGTGAGCTCTTGACCTCCCTGAATCTGTACCTGCTATTGAGCCAACTGGAGTGCTCAAACCATCCTTGGAGTCATGTCAGCAGGAGGCAGCTTTGGAAAAGGGAAAGGATGCAAACAGGCCTTCAGACATGTGAATGTCCAAGAAGAAGACGGAGCCAAAATGTCCTCACTGAAGCTGCTGGCCCCACAGCGCATGCAAAGCGCAACATTAAATATGCTCTCACCGCCTTCTTGTGTGTGTTTGATGATGACATGCTGATGCACATTAGGGACTGTGGCACCTTGGCGACATTGTGACAGCTCATAGGACCTGACAGTGGCTGAACTGAAAGGCTTCAAAGCCCTGTTATACATCTGTGGAGCAATGGGTATTCTATTCATGGGGAAAGAGCCTGATAAGTTCAGCATCAATTTTTGTCTAGCTGCAGCCATAAAGACGATCCAGTATGTTGTGTCATTCACTGTTGCGGCCGTTATGTGTTGTGATTGAGATCCTGACCCACCATGCATCCTGGAATGGGACAAAGATCACTTTTTTACTCTTAATGACCTCACATAAGGACGTGGTGAGTTAAAGTTTTTGCTTTCATATAATCACCGCCATTCAACTGCGGCCCGCGGGAGCTGATTGGCTCTGCTGCCGGGGGTAGACACTGTGTTTTAATTTCCTCATATAAGATACTGAAGACCCAACCTGCTACCAAATTGCTGATGGTTGGTCCTGCAGCGTTGCTTTGTGGGTTAAAAGTGTTGGACATCTCTCTTTTAATTGATGAGTGATGGATCTGTTCAGCAGTCAGACTGTAAGCACCATCAGCCGGCACACCCCTGTCTCGCCCTGCCGGCATTTCAAGTCACACAGAGGTCGGCTGGCCTCTGTTGCGGCTCTGTCACTACCTCTAGTGATGGATCAGAGGTGGAATGAAACTGTGCCCCCTTTCTGCCTCTGAAACTTTCACACAGATGGCGAGGCAGAATATCGGTGCAAGGTACATGCCTTGAAAGAGCAGTGTGAATGGGGCTAATTACTTCAAATGGCCACCACCTTATAGGCAAAGAAGATCAGCTTGCTTTGCACCCTGGGGAAAATGAAGCGTCAGTTGCAGCCCTTTGCAAAAGAGCGCAAAGATGCTCAAATGTGCTGATGCGATGCTCTCCACAAAGCAGGGGAAGCCAAGGAAGAAATGTGAGCATTCTGAGCACAGTGCAGACGCAAGTTTGAGCATCACCGATGGACTGAAGGAAAAGAGTTATTGCCGTACTTTAACAACACCAAGTACGATGTGGATGCCTTGGATCAGATTGCAAGGCCATACTCTGGGAAAGGCGCTAGACGTAGATGGCCAATAACTGTATTCTATAACATCCTCAACCTGGCTGGGATCAATACCCACATCCTCTTCAAGGAGTGCAGCCAAAGACAAATAGCCGGGGGGTTTGCACAGGGTCCCAGTCAGCAGCACAATCAAGCATTGCAGCACTACACCAAAATGGAGTCAGTACTTTCAATACAAAATGGTCACTTGTTTTGACTGTGAAGGTGAAACATCCAGGCATGCTATTGATGTAATCAGTTAATTAACAATTGTATTATGAAATAGTTTTTTTATTTCAGATCAGCTAGTTTCCAGCTTTTGTAATTATTGTCTGAGTTATGAATGGGTCATAAATGCTAAAATGTAATGTTTGACAATCACATCAAATATGTTTAATTGTTATTTTCTTGTTCTGAGTTATGTTGAATGAATTTCTCTACGAATTCTTTTTTTTTTTTTTTAGATATATCATGACACACTTTTTTGTTTGGACTCTAGCAGTCAACACGATCACTTACCACAGTTGCAGTAGTTATGGTATTCTAGTGCTTCTAGTGTTAAGACGATCGTTTCAGAGGTTACACAAATCTGATTTTAAATTTTATCCAGAAAAATGAATTTGTTGGACACTATGATGGTTAAATGAATAATGTATTAACAACATTAAAATGTAGTTGCAATACAAACATGAACAACGTTCTATTGTTCAAAGTAGGGATCAGCGGGTGGCCCTCAGTAGTAGTTCTCCTTTCTGTCATCATGGGGAATGTAAAACTCTCCCATACAAGATGGAGGAGCTAACCCGCTGACCCGGCATCAGAGAGGACTACCGTGAGTGCAGCATTATGGAGACGTGGCTAACTGTGCTGACCCTGGACACGGACGCTAATCTGGATGGCTTTCAGCTGCTGAGGGCAGACAGGATGTCAGAGAGCAGTAAGAGGAAAGGACAGACAGGATGACAGAGAGCAGTAAGAGGAAAGGACAGACAGGATGACAGAGAGCAGTAAGAGGAAAGGACAGACAGGATGACAGAGAGCAGTAAGAGGAAAGGAGGAGGGCTGGCTGTGTTTGTTAATGACAGATGACTGGGCACATCACTGTAAGTCTTCAGTAAGGACATCGAACTTGAGCATGAGGCCGTACTACCTCCCGAGGGAGTTCACACAGGTGATAGTGTTCGCTGTGTATATCCCCCCTCTGCTAACGCTGATGCAGCTTGTGATGTTATCCACTCAGTCACTATCTCACTGCAGTCACAGCACCCACAGGACCTCTTCCTCATCTCTGGGGACTTCAATCATGCCTCTCTATCCTCCACCCTGCCTACATTCACACAATATGTCACCTGCCACACCAGAGACAATACAACATTGGACTTATGCCAACAGCAAGGAGGCATACAACTCATCCCCCCTCCCTCCCCTGGGGAGATCTGACCACAACCTGGTGCATCTGCTGCGTGTTTACAAGCCTGTTGACTGAGGAGTCTGAAGAGGCTCTGAAGGACTGCTTTGACTCAACTGTGTGGGAAGAACTGTGCGTTTCTCATGGGCAGGACATCGACAGTTTAACAGGCTGCTTAGCGGACTATATAAACTTCTGTGTGGATAACACCGTACCCACCAGAACTGTACATATATTTTCATACAACACACTCTAGATTAATCCTGAAATGAAGGCTCTCCTTAGGGAGAAAAAGAGGGCCTTTAGCTGAGGCAACAGTGAGGAGCAGAAGGAGCTGAGGAAGAAGATCCGAGAGTGGAAGAACAGCTACATAAGGAAGATGGAGGACCAGCTGCTGCAGAGAAATGTCAATGGAGTCTTTAAAAGTCCTAAAACCATCTCAGGGCAGAGGAAAGAGATACAGGTAGTGATAGTTCGACTCATCAACACCCCTTCATGACATGATGAGTCTGATCTTCTGGCTGAAGAGGACAGCTGGAAATGACGTGGCCACAGTAGAGGCACAGCCCCTCCTGGAACCTGCGCTGGTGCTCAGCCGTGGTGAAGCGCTTCCAGCAAAGTTGCATGGGCTCAGGGCCGTTTCTTTCTATATGCGGACTATGTGGGTGCATAGCGCCCTAGGGGGCCCCCTCAAGTTACAAGTCTGGTCTAAATATCTGAGGACTGACGTCACCTGTACCTGTCACCTGGCCCGCTGATTGGTCAGATCTGGTCTCTACCACGCCACGTTGCTATGACGACCAGGATTACTAAGCAAGGAGAGGTGAGGCGAGTTGCACTGAGCCGCCTGTAATGCTCATTCAAGGCATGGCATCAAAACTAACCTATTCCTCTGGTTCAGCATAAATAAAAAAGAAGAAACTAGATGAAGGAAAATGCTCACAAGATAGAGGTAAGGCTTGTTTTCATGATGTGGGTGGAGTGGGAGCTTTGATGCCGAATCTTTAGCTAGCTTAAGTGTTTGCTTTAGGAAAGGGCGAAAGTTACATGTATACGTCACATGTGAATGCCATAAGACTGATTGACTGAAGTGATACTCGTTTTGGTGAATTATAGCAAGTCCAGCACGTTGGCATTACATTTGGGAGGAAGGGTGTGTTGTTAGGCAGATGTCTGTCATGTCTGCTGTATCCTCGTCCAGTGGGAGCTGCTGTTCCGTCATAGACCTCCACTGCTGTTCAATATTTGCCACGTAACATTACTTTAGGATTATTTTATGATTAATTTATCCATTTTAGTGTGTCCTCAGGGTTAGGTAATGAAGAAAGAGGTGTATTGGGACTCCTAGGAGTCCAATACGGCATTGGCACAGGTTTCTTTTTCTATATTCTTATTGATAACCTGAAATTTTAAGGCCACTTATCACTTTTCTTAAAGAAGAAGAAACCGGGAAAGAAAGAGGAATACATAATGCTCAGAAGGGCACTTTACAGGAAAATAAAGACTAAATAAAGCCTGTATCAGGAGTGAATCCATCTAATTAGGATAAAGCCATGATATTAGTAGGTTAAGTTTTAGGTATAAGTACACCGGGGTTATGTTTAGGGCCTCTGGTCTGGTATTGGTTATGATTAGAATCTTTAATAGGCAAGGTTGTATTCACACCTATAATTTAGAAAAGGTAAGGAAGAAAAGGAGGATCAAGAAGAATAACAATGTCCAATCTCTCAAGGTTATGTTTAGTTAAGTGATAGAATGTATCAGATCTCTAATAACATTTTAGGTTTAGGTGTAAGCCCAGAGAAGTTCCACTTACATGCCACCGTACAACAATAATCGATCATAGTTCTCGAATCAGTGTTAAATTTGGTCCTTTTAAGGCTTATGAGGTAAGAAGATCCCTGGAAACAGTCAATCCCAGACATAATTAGGCATCAACAGCAAAAATCTTCAAACGGGGGGCCAGAATCAGGTCAGCGCTATAATATACAGCTCTCACAAGGAGAGAAAGAAAATGAGGATTATACAAAAGGACATCAAGCATGTGCACAAGCAACTGCGATCACGTTGGACATCTCATATACTATACAATAGAAGCTAATTTCCCAAAAGGAAGAACCATATTCCAATCCAATTCTCCAAAATATATAAAGAGGAATAAGACGCTGGCAATAATACAAAACCCACACATAATTTGGGAGGTCACAAATTCATAAAATATTTAATAAATTAGGGCAAATGCCCCTATGTCATTAAGTCAAGGTTTCTTGAAAGGAAGGATATTTATAAGAAACATCTTACTTTAGAACACAAAATATATATTTACAATAAGATAATTCATGCAAGCCTTCAACATAGAATGTATAATGAATAAATCATGCCAAACAGTCCTCAGATCCAAATAACCGGATCCTGTAAGAAAGAAACCTGATAATGAAACAGGACACATGCATGATTGTAATTAATTGTCAGCCGTCACTTCCTCTTCTCTATATTAAAGTATGTTAGTATGGGAACACTTCCCTAAGTGCTTTTATTTTGAAGGTAGAAAGGTGTGGATCAACCAATAGTCTACTTTAGGAGAGATGTCATTAATATCCAATCATAATTATAAATTATAAGTGCTTTTCTCCCAAATTCATATACAATAAATTTGATAAATAAATCAGGAAAATCTTTAACTAAATCCAATCTTGCCACTTCATATACCTGCAGAGCAAAATAAATAATAAATAAGTAAACCAAAATATATACAATTATTGATGGATTTCTGTAAATAAGCTCCTGTTTATTCAAAACATTACCCGAAATATAGATTGTTCATTCAATGACAAGGTGCATGAGTCATAAAACACCATCTCTCATCAACTTAGTATGTTACTATTGAAGTCATCCATCAAACCTCCAAAATTTTATTTAAAAAGGTTTCTATGAAAAATCTCAACGTGCATCACATATATTGCCGTCCCTGCTCCATGTCCAGAAAAGGAAAAACCAAAACCAGGAAGAGGGGATCTGTTTTAGGAAGAGGGAAAGAGAAATACATCCGGAAACTAACTGAATTAACCTTCTTTAATTTTCTCTGGGAAGTATCCAAACACTTAATGTTGAGAAGCTTTAAGGTTTTTCGTTTAATCCTTTAGGTGTTAAAGTGGATAGCTTCTGAATCATAATGTGTTCTAGACGCTTTCGTTGATTCATGCTCCATAACGGGTTGCTATCTAAGCCAATATACTTAAAATTATGTATGCCATGTTCAGTGAAGTGCGCATATAGTGTCGTCTCCCTGCTACTCTTGCGAATTTGATTCAGATGTTCATACATTCGGACTTTTAAAGGTCTGCCTGTTTCGCCTATGTACAGTAACGTAGAATGCTGACATTGGATGGCATTGATAATATTACTCGTTGACGGAGTATAAACCTGTTTAATAGGTTGACCTAATTCTGAGTCCCCGTTGAAAATAAAAGGAACAGAATTCAATAACCGAGAATCCTGTTGCACTTTTTTCTTATCTAGAGTTGTGTGTACCAAGAGATCCTTTAAATTTTTATTCCTTCGATAAGCAATGATCGTTTTAAAGTTACTAAGTGGTTGACATTCTTGTTGCGTTCCTTTAAAGTTCCTCTTCAATGTAGCATTAAATTTGCCTAAATGCTGGGAGAATGTCTCGACCATGGGGATGAGCGGGAGGCTCTCGCCCCCCCTCCTCCTATACTCGTCATGATTTTGAAAAGTTGCATTAACATCAACTTTTATCTTCCGTAGGAACCGCTTCGAGTAACCCCTGTGTGATAACGCTTCAAATAGAATATTGATGGCCTCTTCCACATCGTCCCGGTAAGTACAAATCCTATGGAAACGAATAAGTTGTGATTTAATTAACCCTTCATAAGTATGTTTGGGATGATAACTAGTCTTATGTAAGAGTGCATGTCTATCTGTGGTTTTAAAATAGACTTTTGTAGCCAATTTCTTACAATCTCTGTGCCAAACCGGAGCAAAGAACACCTCTGTATCCAGGAACTCAACCTCCGTTTTCTGGAGATTACACTTTAGTTTAATTTGAGGATGATGTGAGTTTAAGATTGAAATAAATTCAACCAAAGACTCCTCCGTATCAGCCCACAGTCCAAAAATATCGTCCAAATATCTCAAATAGACAATGGGTAATGTTGTACACTTAGCAAAAGCAGAGCGCTCCCATTCGGCCATGTAAATATCCGCGTAAGCAGGAGAATACTTCCTGCCCATCGCACAGCCACTGATCTGTAAATAATGCTTATTATTAAATTCAAAATCATTCCGAGTTAAAGTAATTTTCAACAGCTGTAAAATCTCCTCATCCGGTCTGTCTTCCCTCGGAGAGCGCTGAAAAGCTGCCCTGACCGCTGCCAAACCTCTTTCTGTGTCGATGTTGGTGTATAAGGAGTCGACATCTATGGAGAAGAGGAAAGTGTTGCCAGGTACTATCAGGCGAGAAAGTTTTTTAACAAAGTCATAGGTATCCTTAATATAACTAGGATGTAGCTGGGCTAATGGATTGATGTAATAATCTATATATTCCGCCACTCTATAGGATTCCGAGCCACAATCGCTGACTATTGGTCTCCCTGTTGGTATCTTAAAGGGCACAGTCCATGATTCTGGAGCCTTGTGGATTTTCGGGAGGAGATAAAACAATCGTTGACGCGGATTCTCTGAGCCATATAGGTAAGTAAGCTGTTTGAAAGTAATACATTTCTTCGAATATAACGTATTACTAATATCCTGAATTAATTGGTGTGTTTCAGGCTGCATTGGCTGTGCGAGTGGGACATAATACTTCTCATCTTGTAGCTGTCTATTTGCCTCAATAAGGTAATTAGTTCTGTCTTGGAGGACTATTTGGCCTCCCTTATCGGCTGGTTTAATGACCACATGATCTAACTGTATTAAAGATTTTAAAGCATGTCTCTGTTCTGGTGTGATATTACTTCTATGTTGATTTTGCTTTTTACCAGGTATTTTAAGGGCCCTAAACGCAGCTAAATCTTTTGTAATTAGATTCTGAATGAATTCAGAGCCCGTATTGGTCTCCGGCTCCCAAGTTGATGAATTAATAAATGGCAGATGAGAATAATCTAGATTATAAGAAAAATGCTCTAAAATTTTCAATCTCCTGTGGTATTCATACAAATCCTTTCTCAGCTGTAATTTATTAAATAAAGTTGGTGTCGGAATACACGTAAGTCCCCTCTCAATATCTCCCTTTCTACTGCTCCTAATTTGTATGAAGCACACAGATTCAAAATATTAGAAGAAGGGGGATGGGATGACTCCCTATCCCCTCCTATAAGTTTAATTGGTCCAACCAATGTTCTATAATTAGCGTAGCTGTACTAGACGTCCAGTGAACAAAGTCATGAGATACCTGGAAATGGAGTGTATTAATTTCTTTCAAAAAATCATATTTTTTGATAATGGTTTTATTAAGGGTCTCCAAAAGCTGTTGCTGGGCGATGTCTAATTTCTCCGAGTAATTGATGACTGGAACTCTGATTTTTGCGTTAGGAAAGGTCTGCCTTGCTGCAGTCATCAACAATCCTATCTGTTTATCTGTCGTCGTCGGAAGAAGGCGTTTCAAGCCATTATTGAGGCCCACCGAGAGAATCACTTCACGAACCTCACTGACAGGTTTCATCTTTTTCAACAACTCGTATATATGATGACACGTGGCTCCTGGAAAACTATCAACCTCAGGGTTAGGGTTAGGGTCTCGAATGTGAAGTTTGCTAAACAAAATTAATGAATGTTAGGTATATTGTGGACTATTATGGACTATTGTGGCAGTAGATTATTGCTCTGAGTGGATTATTGTTAACTCTACTGAGTTAGTTGCATCTTTCTTTACCACATGTATTAGAATATTTATTGTGACAATATAATTTGAACAAATTTGACTACATTCCTACGGTTTAGTTATGTTTTTGACTTTGTTTTATTTAAAACAAATCATAATAACACAAATGAAAGTACATTTAAAGTGCTCATCAGTCATTTATCTTTGTTTATTACTCTAACAGGTACAATGTATTGAAGACTTTGAAATTGGGTGCATGCTTTAAAGAGACACTCTACTGTAAGGTTTAATATAAAAACAGATAATGTTCAGCATCAGTGTAACATAACTCAATTATATAGTATGAATATTTGCTTAGGATCTATTTTACTTGCTAACCTGTTTAGTTTTGTCTTTGCAGGAGCAATTCTGAATTATGAGCTGTGGACCAGGAAGTCCACTGCTTCTTTCAGCACCACCAGACCAGGATGTTTTAGTTTAAAAATGTTTCAAATAAACATTTTTTGAGGAACACTGCATCAGTTTCATTTATTAACTTATAGAGGATCCCTATTGTTTACCTTGTATTATCATTTTCTATCAGTTATTTGGGTGGGTCAACTTAAGATGTAATTTGATTTAATTTGAGAGAGGTTCTCACGATTCTAGCCTGTTTTCCTGTTAAAATGTAATAGATTGTTGCATATTTGTGGATCTCCTAAAAGAGTTAGGAATCTATCCATCATAGTTTGAGAAAATAGGGGCCCCCAAACAGCATCTTGCATTGGGCCCTCCAATGAGACAGGAGTATGTCCAACTGTGACACATCATTTTGATCGAACGTTTCTGGCCCAAAAACTGTTTAAAAACTGCCTAAAACATTTGAGCAAAGAATCTGATATCAGGAGCAGCCAATCACCACCACAAAAAGCTTTCAGGTGCATTACTGCCTCTTTCTGGACAAGGGCATTGTCCTGAATATAGATATTATTTATTTATTGGACCAAAAACTCACATAAAATCCTTTGACAATTTCTCCCTCACAATTGATGGACTACACTCCCCTTCCCTTACATTTGAAACCTGGGTGTCATTTTTCATCAAACCCTCTCCTTCGAACAACACGTAAAGCACATCAACCAAACAGCATTCTTTCATATCAAAAACACTGCCCGCCTCCCTCCATCCTTCACAGCTGCAGAGATTCTCATACACACATTCATCACTTCCAGACTGGATTACTGCAACACTGTCCTCTGTGGTACCTCATCCAAATCCAAAGAATGTAGGTTTGGTTTTGATATAGGTGGGGACAGAGGACATCTCAGATATTGACATGTGAAGTGTTTGCAAAGCGTGCCTTGTCTGGAGGTTTCTAGGTGTCTGCTGGTGCCAGAAGAGCAGAAAGAGAGAGAACAGAGCAGTTACACTGCCGCTGTCACAAGCCTTAATTAACCAAGCTCAGAACAAATTAGTCCACAGGGCCATAAGCAGACAGCAGAGCTCAGCAGTGTTTTTTTTGTATTTTTTTTAATTGTAATGACCATCAAGGAGGCAGTTTAACAGAGACTTCACAGTGCAATCATCAACAATAGCAAGTACTGTAATCACAATACAAGACATTTCTTACCAAATATGTCAGCTGAAGGGAAGTATAGAAACTTAAAAAACTGATTTTAAGGCAGGTACTGTTGCCTTTTCAAACCAATAATCAGTACATTTGTTTTTACATCAATGCTTAACATAAAAAAAAAATAAAATACTATCCACATCCTGAACAAACAGCTCAGTGTCCACTGCTTTACTCCTGTTTGAAGAAGCCAAACAGATTCCTTAGTATGTCTGTGACAGAAATTAACTGGTGACATATTTGTTTCGCATCAATACTATCCAGTTAGTCCTGGAATATGGCATACAGCAACGTTGAGCCATGTTGTCAGTCTCCTCAGAGTACTGAAACTTCTTTAAGCCTTAGCTGATGAAACTGGGTCAACTAAAAGCGGCCTGACTAGGGTCAGGCCTTGACTCACTCTCACCTGCCATCTCAACTGCCATTCCTCTCATCATATTTGCTGCTTCAGCACTTGACTTGAAAGTGTTTTTGGACCGAAACATGACAAGTTGGACATTTAGATTCTCGTTGTTCTTGGTATTGATCAACAATGTCATTTACTTCTCCAGTCAGTAGAGTTTCTTCCAGCGTCTGCAAGATATCTACATCTGGTTGGTTGAACTTAAACTGAACATCTACATTATCTGGCAATTTGTAGAAATTTCTTTCTGTTATGCTCCGCAGGTGACTTGGCAGTGTGCTGGCTCACCCCTCAGTTTATAGTTTTGCTGGCTATCTTTAGTGAGGAATCTAAATGGGCTCAATCCTAAGGGAGTCAACCATCTTTGTCAAAAACCTCCTGAAAACTTTCCTTATTCCTTTTGCCTTGTAGAGTGGCTCTGACACACTCTGCTGCACTACTCGTTCTTGCAATAGCTTCATTTTTTATTTTTTTTTGGCTCAACCACTCGAGCTCCTCAATCACTTATGTCAAAAGAAGTCCAAGCACAGCCTTAACACAAAGTGTTAAACTTCTGGCACAAAGATCCTTTCGATCACCACTTTCGCTTTGGGTAAGTGTCCACTCAAAGACTACTCGGTGCTGATCACAAATTAACAACTTTAACTTTGTAGTGAATGCCTCTTAGGCTACCATAGATGTAGGTGAGGTAAGCATGGCCTCCTATTTTTGCATTTTCAGTTTTTTGGGGGCGGACATATAAGCCGCACTGACCCAGTGCTACAGACTGCAATTGCTACAGCAGAGGCTCCAGTATGTATGGATTTAGTTTTAAGTGAAATATGCTGTTGAACATGTAGAGGTTTGAAAAATGAAACTGTTTGTAGTTGTCAGACAACATACGCCCCTTAAATTTTTTGGAGCATATTGTGCTGAATTTAATAGGCCAAAGGTGATTTTATATATCGTAAATTGCTTTTTGTTATTTTCTTTACAAAAGGTCACACATTTCACCACCTGGACAGCAGGTGGAACTATAAGCACAGAGAAAGCTCAGATGCACCTCTCATACTTACTTCAGAATAAATGTATGTACAAGCTGACAGCAGTATCTTGTGCTTCTTTCTTCATTGCTCCACAGGTATGTAAATAACAACTTGTCATTTCGCTAGCATTGTTAGCTTACGGTTAGCTATGCTAATGCTAACAGCCAAAGCTATCTGTATCTCTATCTTCATGCTGCGTTTCTTTTATCTTAAAGGGTCAGTTCCCATAATTTTACTGTTTATGAACCGATTTTATGGAGCCAGAACAGAGACTTTAAAATTTGGCATCCAAACAAAAAAATTGGCATTGAAAACAAAACCAGTACTGAAAAAGGAAACATTGTCATTGAAACATTTGTATTGAAAACAGTTGTATTGGCATTGAAACAAGTATTGGCACTGAAAAAAGAAACTAATTCAAATAATTCAAATCCGAAAATCTTATAATTTTATTTTATTGGGATTTTTTTGTATTTTTCTTCAGATTGTTTCTTCATGTCACTTTTTTTTTCAGTGACAGATTTTTTTACAATGTCAGTTTTTTTTCAGTGTCACTGATTTTCAGTTTCAACTTTCTGTCACTGCTTTGGCGTCGAGAGGGAGGGGCCTGAGGGGAGGGGCATGTAGAGCGTGGTTTGCATATCATTTGAGAAGGTAATGGCAGCAGCCTGCGGGAAGGTGGGGCTGGACGGTCCAGCCACAATACACCATTTAATGGCCCGTGTGCCGGCCGTCTCTGGGCAGCACAGAGTCCAACTACCTTGCAGACTTTTCTTCAAGCTCTCTCCTGATGTGTCCAAGTCTCTGTGTATCTGGTTCTGTCCCGGAGCTCCCTAGCTTCGGTCTCTATATGCGTATGGAGTGTGGTAGTAGTACTGGGGCGCCGAGCACGGAGCATTAGCCACAGTTAGCACAACAGTAGAACAGCCTGTTGTTCTTTTGAATATTGAATATGTGTAAAATCCCAGAAAAATGTATTCGAAATGTTTATGAAAATGTGGTACTTCAGATTAAATCTATGTACGAGCTGACAGCAGTATCTTGTGCTCCTTTCGTCATTGCTCTACAGATCGTTTGCTGCTGGCCCAGGTTCCCCGAAGCCTGAGGCCGGTAACATACGTTCTCACCCTTTGTGTTGTTGTTGTGTTTTTAGGTCCCGCTCCATAGCAACTCCCCCTCCGTGTCCACATGTTGCGCGCTGATAGTACATTGTGATAATGAAGCAGAAGAGGTAAAGCCAACTCAATGTTTGATTAAATTCTCGAACCGTGACTATCACTTCGCTTCACTTCCCTTTTTTCGCCCTTTTTCTACACTTCATGTGTCTTCATGTGTTTAATACATTTTAGATATAGTGAATGTTTTTGACATATTGTGTTAAACAAATAAATCTGTATTGTTTTGATAATCCTTTTGTGTCCATTCATCATTCCCAGTCACGTGTATCATTAAGTATCTGTGGCTTTTCTAGTGGTTTGAGTTGGTCAGTGTATAACTAAGTTATTTTTAAACCAAGGTTTGAGCCTTGTGACAGCCCTGGCCACAACTAGTTTGATTGAAATTGTTTCTGCATTTGTAACACACGTCTTCTCGCATTATTCCCATGACTCGGTATTGTCAGTCTCCTATGGAAAAGGGGTAGTCTGCATTGCCTGATATAGCCAAAAAGAACCAAGTATGGACCAAATCACTCCGAACGACACATTGGTCAACCAACAAGAAATCATTTGTGGAACAAATAATATAACTGGGCCTAATTTTTTACTGGGTTACATGTGGAAGGGTTTTGCAAGTGTAATAATAAATAATATGTATAAAGACTGAGTTTATGTTCTGAATTATCATTTTGGATTCCTTTGATTGTATTGTTGAGTCACATTGCTGCTACGAGTGGTTCGATAAAGATTTTTAAGACCACTTTAAACAAAATTTAAGACGTACACGAAATACGAAAAAGTAAGTAAAAATAAAGTCCCTGAATTATTTTCAAAAACAACTAAATGGATTGCCATTCACAGAGCATCTCAAGCAAGAGTGTGTCAGGGTTTTTACAGTTTTTAATTAATTAATTTTTTTTCAGTTTCCTTTTTTTTATTTCAGTTTGGTTTTAATTAGCTTAATAAGTGATTAAATAGCTTTAGTTTAGTTTTTATCTGGGAATTTCATTTAGTTAACTATAACAACCCGTGTACACACACACACACATATATTACAAATACATTTATTTATTTATTTATTTATTACACACACACACACACACACACACACATAGTGTTCAAAATCCAAAGCACCTCCACTTTCAGCTTCAGAGTTGAGCTGAAGAAGGATTGAATGTTGCTTGACTGCGAGATGGCAGAGGCAGCGCAGAGTTCGGGTCGAGCAGAAGTGTACATTGTTTTTATCCAGTGAATTAACGACTCTCCAAAACCAAATTTAAGGAAGATGCAAAATAAAAAGGTCCAGTTTACGTTGTCAAATGTGTTTTCTGCGTCTAAAGATACTAGTATATATTTTTTTCTTTGTTATGATGTGTTGATTAAATTGAAGAGTCTTAGGATTCTGTCTGAAGCATATCTGTTTTTGATTAAACCTGTCTAATCTGGGTAGATAAGTAGCAGTGCGACTATTGTTGCAATCATTTTGGAATCAGTGTTGATTAATGAGAGCTGGTGATTACTGGAAGGGTGGGCTAGGTCTTTATTTGGTTGAAATAGTATTTTCATTACATTGTTTTGATTTCTGTACTTGCTTTGTAGTATAATGGTGACAATATGTCCCAGAAGTGTTTATACAATTCATGAAATGAGGAGTACAGATCCCTGTAAAGTATATAAACACATAATGTATGTCCTGTGTATTGTGGGTGGTGACACCTGTAGAAATGAGAATGGACTGGATGATTGCTCTTTCTTTTTTGAGTTGCAGTAGGTTAGCCAGATATTTCCTTGATTTATGACTGTATTGAACATTTTCAGATTTTAGCTGGTGGATGAGGAACTGTGTTTTTCAGTGTATAATGATTTCAAGTTGGGTTAATTAGTGTTTGTGTTTGTTCACTGGGGTTATTATAAAATTAGAATGATAGGTGTTAAATTCTTGTCTCCAAAGTAGTATACTCTTCTTTTTGCTGTTTTTCCTTGTGTGATGAATAGTTTTCCTGTTTCCCATAAAATGATGGTGATAATATTGGAGAGTTCTCTCCAGAGAGGATGTCCACAGTCTTTTGATTAGTGAGTTGAAATCTGGATCTTCTAAGAGCGATGCAATGCAGCGCCATCTTGTGTAAACTGGAGTGTGACTACTGATCTTAAGTGGATGAATGGTGTTATCTTGGATGTGTTGGGTGAGTGAGTTGCTTACCAGAAAGAAATTAATTTCAGAGGAAGATTGGTGGAGGGAGGGAAAATATGAGTTTTCTCAGAATGATGGCTTTCTCATTCTCCAACTATCACCAAGTCCCAGTGCCGTCGTATAGGGGGGAAAGGTGATGACAATTCTAAGGGCCCACAGCCCGCTATAGGGCCCACACACAGCCCCAAGTAGCCTCTATGACAAAATGGTTGTGCATACACTGAACTAATATATATTCATACGAATGAATATGAATTAAAACAAAGAAACAGTCATATAATATTCTAATTTTAATTATTTTTAATATTCTTTTTAACCCCGTTGGTCCCTTCTTAAAAAATGGTTTGGTCCACACCGCGGTTCGTTCTTCCCATGGTTCTTCCTCATCAGAATTAAGTGAGTGCAAGCGAACTCCAGCAGGGTTAGGATACCCACCAAAAAGCACAAGTCCGGACACCAGAAGAGAGTTGAGAAGGAGGCCAGGAGTAGGAGCAGCAGAGCAGGGGCCCAGGACATCTACAACTTATTTTCTAAGAATGGTGAGAGTAAAACTACCGGGGGCAGCTGAAACAATTAGCCTACTTGTTCATTAATTTAATGTCTGTAACATTACCTTTGACGGGGCGCAGGCTGGAGCCTACGTTAGCTGTCATCTGGCCGCGCTACACTCTGGACAAGTCGCCAGTTCATTGTAGAGGAACGGTTCCTAGAGTAGCTATAACTGAACGTTACTAATTTACTACAGTGACTGTGTGTGTCACACATATCACTGTCGGACAGTGCTCCAGTATGCGCCCATTCAGAGGCTGCATTGAATTGTATTATGACGCATTTAAGTTCTACTCAGTAATTATGAGCATCTGACGAAGGTCAGTTACGTTATCATGATGTGTTCAATGTTGTCTTGTAAAATGTGTCATTAGTGGGACATTTGAATAGCCTAAATACAAAAAAGTAAAATGTTCAAAGATTTGTTTGTTTTCATAGCAGTATAAAATAAAAGACACCATAATAGCTGACAACAACAAAGTAAACAAGACTATTTAGAGTTGTGGACAGTTTACACCAACTTTTGAATGGTTTAAGAATATTTTTTGCCTGGGAAAGTGAAGCTGTCCACCTAGAGCTATGGTACTAAGAAGCCCATTTAGATTTTGTCCAAGAATAGGTTAGTTCTGCATCAGTTTCTCCATGAAACATAACATGTAATGTTTACAATATATATAATGGAACAAAAAACTTTATGTTCTGCTGCACTAGAATCAGCAGTGACTGCTTCATCTGAGTTTGACCCCACAGCAGACGCTCAGCCCAGCAGTCCAATGATGCCTTTGATGGTGTGTGAGTGATGTAGACACTGGTTGGCTGTTTTGGTTTATTAGTGACCCACTACCTATTTGTTGAGTGGTTAATTGAAAATGTATTTGCAATCAGAGGTGTAATAACGTGTTGCAAATCAGTGAAATGAGAATAAGACAACTAATTATACATAATTTACATAATAACACTCTGACTTCTTAAGTCGTTAATCGTAAAAAAGGAAACAAATTGGCTGTATTACACCAGGCACCGTCAAGAATACTGAAAAACAAGAAAATTGAAGGTGGCAATGAATGGGGTAGAGGGGCCCACACCGATATTCTTTCAGGGGGCCCAGAATTCCTAGCAACTGCCCTGCCAAGTCCAAAGTCATTTCTGTACTATTTTTAGTTTTTCAGTTAAGTATAGTGTCTTGAATTACCAGATGTAGGGCGGTCAGTTGTGTGGTTTATGACAGTATTAAAATCTCTGACTAGAATGATATTTGTTGATTTACATAGCAAAGAGAAAAAGTTATGGAAAAAGGATGGATCGTCATCGTTGGGGTCGTAAATATTAGCAAGTTTGAATGTTGTTTGATAAATAGATGTGTTAATGAGGATAAATCTTAAAGATGATAAATCTTCCCTGTGGATCAATTATAGATAAAGTATGGACAAATGGGATGTTTTTATTGACTAAGATTGAGTGCGATGAGATTCCATGTTACAAAGTTCTGTGTGTGCATGATTGTGTTAGGTGTATCTTGTTTTGAATGAAACGGAAGAAAAACAGATGGTGGAGAGAGGGAATGGGGTGGTCAGCACTGCAGTAATAATGAAACATATGCTTTGGGTGGTGTGGCTTGGCATCATTTAATGACTTGAATTGGAATTATAGAAAAATGTCTTCTACTCATTTCACTTAAAACTGTGAAAGCATGTTAGGGGGATAAATTTGTGTTCAAAGATGGTATGAAACTCCCACTGGGGACGCTGAGGCAAATAAGAACAGTTAAGCAGTTGCAAGACTGTTTTGTCTGTCCTTTGGAAATTGCAGAATCAATACTTGTCGATGTGCATCAAATCTATCGTCTCCTCTGCAGCTGCTGTGATGGAAAATAGATTTTACTACAGCATAACAGATAGCCTCAGACAGTGTGGATGACCTTCACTTTATCTGGCATGGATCTCAGCTGCGACAATGAGCAACACCCAGCTTGGCAGGACAGGGTCAATTCACTCCTTGAGTTTATTTTGATTGAAGAGGTAAATTACACCTGTGGTATGATCGTTACAATCAAAACATGCCAGGATGGAGAGAAGATTGATATATGAGATGTGAAATGCCTTTGGATTTATATTGAAAATGGAAAATCTATTTCCAAGCCAACTTTATTGAGGCGCAACTGATGCAAAATTCAGCTGTATTTTGTTTTAAGGGTAGGTGACAGAGCGAAGCCACGGCAGTGCAATACTTGTGGATGGGAATCAATCAATTACTTTATTTGTATAGCATATATACAGCACACAAAGTGCTTTAGACACAATAAAAACACACTCACAGCACGCAACAAGGCTATGGTTTACTGACAAAAATAACATTTAAGATAAATCTGATTCATTTTGGAAAAGAAAGAAAAGCCAAGAAAACATGTAAATTGCAGCAGACTTGCCACCTCCCACCTTAAACTACAGTGGCTATCACACTCTTGAGCAAAAAGTGGTATGATGATTCAAGATGGGTTGAGGATCGCTGGTTAGCATGCTAACTTCAGTACACATCTCTCTCCAGAGTGCATTAATGTCTTTAACATAACATCAACACTGTTGTCTCTTCATGATAATGACAATACAATTAATAATTTTCTGAGTCATTACCTTGACCAAGGAGGTTAGTTCTCTGCCTGTGTCAGTATGTTGGTTATTGGTTTGTTCTTCAGTAGGATTACACAAAAACTACAGACCTGATTTCCACAATATCTGGATGGAGGATTAGTTTTCAGCCCAGAATGGATCCCTTTTAATCAACATTGTGTGATTTTCAATATTTTTATTATATTTAATTTCCCCGGAAATATTGCATGGATCATGACGGAAAATAATCAGGAGTATTTAAGTGCCTGGTATCTAAAAGTGAGTACACTTTCACGTGGATCCAAATAAAAAGCTAATGTGTGAAAAGACACTGCAATATAGAGCAGTGTTTCCTCTAGGATTTTTTCAGCAGCGGGGGCAGGCTCTTCGGGGAGCCGTGGCGGCGTAAACAAATGACACTTGACTGCAGATTTTACTTTTATGCCCAGCATAATCCCCCTTTTTATTGAATGGCTGGCATGGAAAATGGCTTTTTAAAGGCTGAATGTAAAAATAAAAAATAATAACAAAAAATACAACAATAAAATATATATATTTTTTTTATTTAATTTAAATTTAATTTAATTTAGGGTCCCAGCCTGATAGCCTGTGCTTCCCTTTAGGTTTTTCTCCTCTACTCTAATCTCTCTCTCCTGCACCATCACTTTGCTCTCCTGCTCCTTCTCTCTGCTCTCCCCCTGCTGTACTCTGCTCTCCTTCACTTTGTTCCACTGCTCCTCCCTGTCTAATGTAACTTGTCTTATACGATTACATAAAACATTAACGTTAGATAATTTGCACTCACATCACATCTGATTACAAGTGTGAACACAATTTTTACCTAACCATCATCATTTGAGTCAGTAAAAGGCTAATGATACCTGACTAGCGTCATCTTCATCAGGTGTCTTTCTCTTCTTTGAGAAATATTTGAACAAGCTCATCTGAAAATGCAGTCAGCAGTTACATCATGGCGTGTATATATTCGCTTAATGCTATCAATTAGTTTACTCACGTTAGCGACACTGAGTTGAGTTGGCACCAGGCCCAATTAATTAAGCTACCGATATGTTACATAACCTTAGCTGGCCATCAATATTTTGCAAGTCTCTATTGAACTTATAAAATCTATTATACATTTTCTTAAGCTAATAAATCTACCTTTTCTCCGGTGAGTCGTTGCCCTATTTTCAAGATGACACTCCTCTGACTCTCCGACCTGGTGCCTGGGTGCTTGATGTGATGTCACTTTCAAGGCCGCCCTCTCGCGAGTAATTAACATCTACTCCAAAGAGTAGATACTGAGCAAGATAGTTATCTAGTTTACCTCAGCACTCGCGACACCCGACCCAGTGCAGGACTCTGCTGTGAAGGTGGAGATATGATGCGGCGGCGGTGTATTTGCGACAATTAAAAAAAAAAAAAAAAGAAGAAATTTGAAGGAGTAGCGGCTGGGATTTAGGAGTGGCGGGCCGCCACTCCTGTAGAGGAAACACTGTAGAGCATTTCTGTTCAGAGGAACGTGACATGTTTAACAGTGGACTGCAGATTAATATGATAAGACAAATTTACACTAAATACATGTACTGAAGTACTTTAGATTAGTACAGTTTGGGGTGACAGATACTTCACATCACATAACTACTCGTTAGAAATGAAAGTAATCAGATACAAGCAAAAAGCAGGTGGTGGAGTAGTGGCTGCAGGACACAAAGACCCCAGTACAGTTGCTCTCACTCAAAAAAGCAACTTCTGTTTTTACTGTCATAATTAATCTCTTGCTTGAGTGATTGTTTTATAGGTTAAGTGAAGTTATTTATGAAGCCAAGTCAACTTACGGGAAGGTGTTTAAAAACATGAAACCTCTATTTTTCCAAAAGAAAAAAAACAAAAAAAACAAACAACTTCTGTACCCTTCTGTGGTACTGCTATCTCAAAACATAATTTGAGTTGTTTACAGTATAATAACATCTGATTTAATGCAATGGGAGTCAAACAATATTTTGTCTCTATACAATTTGTGCCTAATCTGCAGGTGCTGGAGAAGCTTGGAAATGCACTTTGAAAATGCTTTGAAAGTGCTTACATTTGCATGTGAAAAACTGTAGGAACTCCGAGTTTTATGTACAAATAATAACTGAATACAATCTGACCTTTAAAAAAAAGTTAACTTTTTGTGTTCTAATAAATGATACTGTTTTGCTTGTAAATATTTTCTCTGGTTCCTTTATTAAGAAAAGACATGTGATTTCCATTATACCCCTAATTCTTTTAGGAGGACTTGGGAACACATGTGCTCCATAGGAAAAACGCTGCTGCCCAGCTGCTCAGAGCCAGATGAGATGTGGTCATCAATCAATAAGCGGTGTGGGTGCATGTATGCATGAATGCAATGTGTCATGTGGTGAGCAGATGTTGGATAGCTGAAAACAAGACAACCATGTGCGGGGAGAAGAGAGAGCCTCCCAGAGAGGAAGGCAGGTTTTATAATCAATCAATCAACTTTATTTATAAAGCACTTTTCATACATGAGTATGTAGCATAATGAGACACCACCGCGTCCAGGTGCTTCCAACTATGTGAATCCGCCCTCCAGGTACCTGCAGTGTCATAGAAACAAAAGAATAAGCCAGGGGACCGTCACACCCCCTCCACAGAAACGGGGTCCTGAAGTACCTTAGCAATAACCCCCCCCCCCCCCCCCCCGAAACGAAAACTAAACAAAACACTTTACCATTCACCCTAGAACAGTAATTTGCTTACCCCCAGAAACCTATACATTACCCACTCCATCTTATCAGAAACACCACTGGGCCTATCCCCTCCCAGCAACCGGTGCACCTAGGAAGCATTTAAGGCCATGTCCACACGTATCAAAACAATCTTTTTCCTCTGTCTTCCTTGGCATCGTTTCAAGAATATTTGCATCCAAATGGATCCACTGTAAACAACTCAACACGCTGTAGTTCATATTCCAGGCCTATAGGTGGCGCTTAAAAATTCACCATTAACAGAGAAGAAGAGATGGAGCATGCGCATAAAGCTTGCGCTCTGTATACAAACAGACAGTAGAAGGAGAAACCGAACACAAGAAGAAGAAGACGACAATGGCTTGCACAGGGAGGCCAGGATCATTTGTGTGGACGGATAACAAGGGAGTATTAGGGAGTATAGGGAGTATTGTATAAATTATTGATCCATGTAATAACATTTTGCCCGAAGCCGAATCTTTCAAGTGTTTTGAAAAGATAAGTCCATTCGACGCAATCGAAAGCCTTAGCGGCGTCTAGTGACAAAGCGATTGTTGGATGGATGGAGTCGTATACTAAATACTGTAAATTGACTAGCCATCTAATGTTATCAGAGCTATAACAATTTGGGATGAAGCCTGTTTGATACATGTGAATTATACTTCCAATGACTTTTGACAAGCAATTTGCTAATACCTTTGCCAAGATCTTTTGATCACAGTTAAGTAAGGAAATAGGTCGATAGCCACTAGGGTCTAAATCATCTTTTCTCTTTTTGTGAATGAAAGATATTACTGCAGTGTGCATAGACTGTGGTAAGGTGCCAGCTTTAAATGCATCAGAGTGAACCTCAAGCAACATAGGGCTTATAATATATTCAAATGTTCTATAAAAATCAGCAGGTAGTCCATCTAACCCGGGAGATTTATTTGGTGGCATGCTTCTGATTGCTTGAGAGATCTCCTCTATTTTTATTGGTGCTTCTAAGAAGTCCCTGTCTCTCTCAGTTAATTGTGGGAGATTAAGATCAGCAAAACCACTATCAAACTTCCAAATCAACTTGTGATAAGTAAAGGGTGTTATAAAAGGATCTGAGAGGAGGTAGACACGTGCCAGCTATATGGTTCATACTGTCCTGTTGCTTTAAGTGGTAGGCCAGCAGGCCTTTCACCCATTTCCAAGTATGTCTGTTTGGCTCGAAACAAGGCATATTCTGCTTTTTTATGGTATCATTTATTTGACTGAAATTTAGTGGCAATTATCTTGTTAAGTGTGGACCTGTCCCCGGCCCGAGAATATGAGACTTCAAGCGTTTTAAGTTCACTCTCTAAGTTGTTGAATTCCTCATTAGCTAATCTCTTTCTGAAAGAGGCATAAGAGATAATTCTCCCCCTCCAACAAACTTTCAAAATATCCCACCAAATAGAAATGGTGCTATCCTGCTTACTATTTGTTTCCTTAAAAAGTGATGTTTCATTCCGTATCGTCTCGAGGAATGAGTTATCTTTCAGCAGGGATTTGTTTAGGCACTTTCTCCAGCTTTTAGGTGTCTGTAAAAGTTTTGTAAGGCAGAGGAAAACCAGGGCATGATCTGAAATGATTATATTACCTATATCCGAGCTAAGAGAATAATCAACTAATGATTGAGAAATGAAAAAATAATCAATCCTAGTGTAGACATTGTGGGGAGAAGAAAAAAACAAGTAATATCTTCCATCTGGGTGCATTAAACTCCAAATATCTTTTAGACCCAAATCATTGGCAAGCTGTCTGATGGCAGCTGTTGATCTGCTTACTGTATTGCATCTAGGCAATAATCTGTCAAGATCTTTATCCAATATTTGGTTAAAATCTCCATCTAGTATTATGTGATTATCACCAAGGTCCAAGAGAAGTTGTGATAAGTTGTGAAAGAATTCTGGCTTATCAAAATTAGGTGCGTATAGATATTACAAAGAGCAATTGGTGTATCCAGTAGTTGACCATACACTATCACATATTGACTGCCGAGTCTATTAGCACATCTGTTTCATTAAAGTTGATTGCCTTATTAATCAAAATGGAAACCCCTCTGCTTTTGCCAGTTCCTGGGCTTGAGAAAACCTTCCATGAGCACCTCAGTTTCAAGGATTTTTTCATGTTTAGATGTGTTTCCTGGCAATTTTCAGATCAGTTGTGCTAGCCATAAAGTAGTAAGTACATAGATCGTATGTGCATTGAAACTACCAAAATAGAACAGTGTGGTGGCAAACAAATGTTACAAACATAAAAAAACAAACTATGTATAAACCCAGTCAGTTTCAAAAGACTGGAGGAAAAACATGTACACCAAGTCATAAACTCACTAATACTAGGAAAACCTGGAATTGTCACCCAAACTCGACTTTCTGTAAACCCAACACTTGCATCTGTTTAATCCCTTATCAGCTGTATTAAATTGGGAGTATCTAAACTTAAATAAAGCTCCTCCTTAATTGTGTCAAGTAGAAAATTTGAAAGAGAGAAGGAAAAAAAAACAAAAACAGAAAAAAAAAACAACAAAAAAACAAAACAAAGAAAGCCTTAAAGCTAGGGTCTGTAATGTTGTTCAGAAACACATTTTTGTTATACTGGGTGAAATGATCCTGCTGTCCTGAGATTAGTCAATACATTATTTATTCAGAAAAAGGAACGAATATAATCGGACCTCTGTGGCAGCTGCAGGACTGAGAAAAATCTGACCAATCCGTGCCATCCGGCCCGGACAGCACGGATTGGTCAGATGCACGGACTGGTCAGATGCCTTCATGTCTCGTCCTCTGTCCCTCCCTCCTCCACGCGCACACGTTACGTTTCACTGATGCCGGAAATATTCAGCACACTCCTCCGCAGATATACGAGTTGCAGGAGAAGACGTTCATTTGGTTACAATGGCAGAGAAAATGCAGCCAGCGTTACTTGTAACAGCTCACCTCGCTAAAAAGGCAAGGAAAAGAAAGCCTGAGGCAGGAAAGGCTGCGACGAAAAAAGGCTCTGGATAAAGAAAGAAGTCCGACCGAGTCAACATCCGCGCGTCGTTTGAGCGGTGGAGACAACTGGGGCATGTGAAGGGCTTGAAAAGTGATGCAGAGGTTGCTCTCCTTCTGTTGGACAGTTAATTATTTGTTTTGTTTCAGGGGGATTTGTTATTTTCATGAAATATGTGAGGTTTGCCAACTTGGCTACGTTTGTAGATTGTATTAGCCCAATGCTAACGTTAGCTTCTTTGTGTGTCGTTTTAAGCCATGAGAATGGCTAATGAGTCGGCCCAATTTCCAATGGATAGGGGTCCGCTGCGTCGCGGCTCCGATCCGGTTTTGCTCCGCCGTCCGGCAATCCCCACCGGTTGCGGTTTGAGTCTGCAACGACACAGTATGGTAGACAGCTGGCCTCACGATGTGTGCTGCTGTCAACACGGAGTGTTTTATTTTGAAAAGTAACCGGATGTAGTTTGTTATTTTGGCGCTTGACTTCCTGTCTGCTCCGTGCTAAATTCAGCTGAATTGCTGCGTCTTGCTCCGGCATCTCCTTCTCCCTGCTGAGTCCCACTGCCAGATGCGTGTTCAAGTTTGTGGGGAAGTGGCTTTGGACGGAGCACTGACGGGATGGGGAGGGTCGGGTGGAACTTAGAAGAGGTGCCACTTTCAAATCTTGCTAGCTCTCTTGCTAGCTCTCCAGGATTGGTAAGTATGGCCTTCCTGAGTCTCTATTATATGGGATGGGAGCTATTATGACACTAAGGCTAGCCAAGAAAATCTGACTTACCGCTGCCCAGGTTACATGTAAACCGGTAAAGTATAATAGAGCAGCAGAGGATGTACTGACAGAAGAAGAGAGAAAAGAAAAAGTAAAACAAATAAAACTAAATAATAATGATGATAATAATAATTGACAGGCTCCGTTGATTTGTAGCAGTATCAGCATAACAATCATTACAACATAATTAGGAGCCTATCAGAGTTTGATTATTTACCCCAAGTTTTGTCCATAGCTCAGTTCTCCTTTATAATCTTCCTCTTCACGAAATCCAATGCTTCTTCGGGCGAGAGGAAGCGATGACGCGCTCCGTTATGTTTAATCTCCAGGGTGGCGGGGAAGTGGAGCATGTATTCGACTCCTCTGTTCATCAGATCAGACTTAACTTGTTTGAAGGAGACCCTCTGTTCCATGGTCTGCTTAGAGTAGTCCAGAAAAAACATGATCCTGGCCCCTTGCCACATGATCTGACATTTTTCCCTGGCTGCTCGAAGTATCTCCTCTTTCACCTGGTAATGGAGTATGTTGACCATCACGGGCCGCAGTCGGTCCACTTCCATCTGCTCTCGCCTCGGTGGGCCAGTGGGGACTTGATGTGCGCGCTGTATCTCCAGTGTCAGGAATTGATGCTCCAGCATGATTGGGATTTCTTCTTTTAGCCCCGGTATGCCCAGGATTTTGACATTGCAGCATCGTTCTCTATTATCCAAATCCTCAACGCACTCTTGAAGTTGTTGTATTTTCTCCTGGAAGGCTTTGACATGCTGTTTGGACGTGTCAGCAGCGCTTTCCAGTGTGGCAACCCGCTCATCCATGCGGGAGCTTAGCGTGTTAATCTTCCCTTCAATGTCCTCCACAGTAGCCTTAATTTCCTTTGTATCCTGCTCGATATTCTGTGTGGACACACAAATTGCCCTTATCTCTATGGCGAGGAAGCTCAGCGAGGGCTCCTCAGCGGCTGCACTCTTTGAGGCACTGAACCTTCCGGAGTTCTCGACTAGACATTTGTATGTTGCTCTCGAAGAGAAGAAAATACCTCCCATGACTGACCCACTATATAACGTGTAGGTTAATGGAAATAATTATCGATAGTTTCGTTTTTTGTGTCAGGTTTAACAGAGCAGCTCTCTACACCGCCATCCCTGTCGAGAGCCCACGTGATCTCAACATCGTACTTTTTAATAAAAACAAAAGCTTTCTGAAAGTGACTGCAGTCATTTGTTTATTTTCACTAGACACACATCGTTCACAACACTTTCAAAATGACAATCAGTAAACTATTCAGTCTTGGCCAGTCTTTTGTCTCCCTCGTTACAGTCCTTGATGTAGTTGTTGCGTTGTATTGACGGCTGCAAGTTGTTATCACATTGTATTGTTCCCAACACAGAATGATCAGCCACGGTCTCCTTACTGTCTTCACAAAAGTTATGGAGAACAAAGCAAGCGTAAATTGCATGGGGCAAGTCCTGCAGATTGATGTCCATAGGCCTTTTCAGTGCAGCAAATCTGGCTTGGAGGCAACCAAAAGCATACTTGATGACCATGCGGGCCCTACACAAACATAGACCAAAGTACTGTTCTTGAGGTGTGGAGTCACCACTGGAGTATTCTCTCATTAGGTAAGGCAGCAGAGGGTAGGCTGGGTCACCAAGAAGGAAAATTGATATGGTCTCCTCGTCATCCACAATCTGCTTTTCAGAGCAGGGATCATGCCAGTCTTAAAGTATGAGCTGAGCTTTGAATTCGCAAAAACTTGTGCATCATGTACACTCCCAGGCCACTTTATCACGACATCCATGAATTTGAAATTGCTTGCCTTTCCTGTTAATGTAGTCCATGGAGTTGGTACATAGCTGCTTTATTTCGATGTGGGTGCCCTCGACCGCTTCCAAACACTGTGGCATGCCATGAGCACAATGGAAGCCCAGAACCAGATCCTCGGCCTTGGGCTCCGTAAAAGGCAGCTTAATGTATTTCGGACCGAGTAAGTGATCGCTTTGCAGGTCTGCCGGACAACGACAGATAAAGCCTGTCGCGACACGGCAAAGGTGTTAGCAGTCTTCCGCAGCCGTCCTTCGTCGCTCAAGCAGTAGATCGTCAACGCGACCCTTTTGACCGCTTCAATTGGTGCCCTCATGACTGTTGCTTGCCCTTTGATATATGGACAGAGTTCTTCGCTCAGGGCGATGAGAGATGCTCTAGACATGTGGAAGTTCTCCCTCCATTCAACGTCCACAACAACTGAATTGATGAAGTTGTCCCACCAATAGCTCGCTCTACCTGGTCTAACCCAAAATCTTCTCCTTGTTGCCCTCCTGGTAGCCCTTTGTGGTGGATCTAAAATTATGTGGCATATGAGGCTGTCCAAAATCCTTTTTTGCTCAGCGTAGTGGCAGAGGAGCATACAATTTTGCCCTAGTAACCCTAATAGGCTCAATATCTTCTGCAGCATGAGCACAAGCATGTACTCCGCCATTGTTGTTGTTGTGGTGAGGGGTGGGGCAATGGCGTCATTGATACGCAAAGTACACAGATTTGCTGTCCACACGAGAATGCAAGGGCTGCGTTTTCGGATTTTTCCACCCTGAGACCAGGTTTCAAAAAAGTGCGTTTACAGGCATTGCGTTTACAGGATCCATGTGGACGATCGGCCAAAAAGATGCAAACATGTGTGTTTACACAAAAAAGCGTTTCCATGTGGATGGGCCCTAAGAGGCTAGGAAAGAGGCAAGAGGATAACCAAAACAGAGGAACACAGTTATCACACCTTCACTGTTATCACACCTGGGGAGCCCTTGACAATTCTTCCACCCCACGTGGTCAGTCCCCTTTGCATAACGGATGCCCAAATAGTATGATTGCAAATACAGCTACCACCTAATCAATCTCTGGCTGGGACACTGCAAAATGTTGGACAGCCAGAACCTGAGCGGAGCAATTGACCGTTTTTACCTGTTTGAATGCTTTTTGACAGACCAGGGGCCAAACAAATTTGCCTTCCCCTTAACAAAATCACTCACAAAATTCTACAAAAACTTCTGCAGTAACTAACGACGCCCAGAAAACGCATCAGAACTTATTTTGTTGTAGGGACTAGGTACTGTTCTACGGCCTGAACTTTTACACCCACAGGACGCACTTGGCATTGCCCCAACACTCGGCCAAGGTAGGTCACGGCCGCCCTCGCACCTCACACTTTGCATAGTTAACTGTGAGCCTCGCCACCGCAAAGTGGGTAAACAGTTCCAGATACGTGCCAGATGAGTTTCCCATGCCTCTGAATACACCACTACATCATCCAAGAAAACCACACACCTTTGCAAATCACCAATGACATCAATCAATCAATCAGTCAATCAATCAGACTTTATTTATAGAGTACTTTTCATACATGGTAATGTAGCACAAAGTGCTTTACAGAATTAAAATAGCAACAATTTCAATACCCCCCCCCAAATACATACGCACACACATACTCCCACCTAAACACACACAAATATCCATCCACTTAAACACAGTAAGTGAAGTAAAAGAGTGAGTAATAATAAATGAATAAAGGGTAATAAATAAACAAGGCATTAACAACAGGTATTGCGGAACTGAGGAAACGCTATCATTGATGTATTTCACTGAGGAGACACTAGAGGCAGTAAAATAAGATGAAATTGTTAAGTGTCCTTGGGTACCCTGAAAGGCGCTATAAAAATTAAATGTATTATTATTATTATTATTAAAATCTCCCCAGTTGACCAGTTGATCTGAGGGTTGTCCTTGGAGAGCCACGATAGCCCCAGTCTAAGTCTCTTAGCCAGTCGCCAGTCCTTGAAGCTTTCATCAGCTCCAGAGTCCACAAGTACAGGATGGCAGAGCGTTTGGGATGGAGACACCAGCTTGGTTTGAACCAGGCAGCGAGAGAGAACAGCAGAGGAAAAGGTACAGTTCACCAGCGTCCTTTTTATCAGCGACCCTCTCGTAGCCTATACCATCTTTGCTCAAGGTTGAGTCTCGTTCTTCCCAGCTGCATTGGCTCCTCCAGAACAGCAGTAGGTGCTAAATAGCTGACCACAAGGAGGGAACTAGGAAGGAACACCATAAAGAAGAGACCGCCGCTGACTGCCTCTCTGGACAGACAGAACAAGAGCTGACCTTGATCTTTGTCTCTCCCTCTCGAAGAGACGTTTATCCATCTTAATGGAGAGGGAGATTAGTGAATCAATGTCTTTAGGGAGCTCTAGTGGATCCAACTGGTCTTTGCCAGACCATGGAAGAAAAGTGTTACACAGGGAGAAGGAATTCCAGCCACTGTCCACCGCCAGGGTGCGAAATTCAGTAGCGTAATCAGCGACCCGTCATCTGCCTTGACAGATCCTCATGAGCACTCTCGCCGCCTGCTGGCCAGGGGCGGTTTGGTCAAGGATCTTGGAGAGAGTGTCCGTAAAATCTTTCAGCATAACATACTAGAGAATCCATCATCCATTCCGCCGTCGGGGCCTCGGCTCTGCTGGAGAGGCGACAAGCGTACAGATTTTACTGGGGTGCTGGCTGCTATTGCAAGAAGCGAAAGCAAGATACTGGCATGGAAAGACTCAAATGCAAAAGATGTGAATCCATGCCAAAATGTGCGTTTATAGTTGATATAATGCATTCGGTCATTTAACTCAGCCTTTTTGTGTTTGTGTATACAATATAGCTTTGTGGGAGGGATTACATTACATTGGTACTCTTGTACTTACCTTGCTTAATACTTAACTGGTGTATAACCATGCATTTGTAATAATGATATGATGTAAGTGATACCAGTACTATTGTTGGTGTATTTTTCAGTTTCACACTGCTCATATAAGTAAAGCATCTCAACACATCACATCATCATGGGTTACTGTATAGACATGTTTATCTTGCTAGATAACTGAAAGGGGAAATTCAGTGAGGCCAGTAAAAAAGTAATTATTAAGTAATACATTTTTATTTGAATTCTGTAATGGATTGGTAGCCGGTGTAATCCAGTCAGGACTGCCCACTAAACAAGAAGCAGTTGAAAACATGTAAAAAAGATGTCATCTACAGTTATCCAGAAGACGTGTTCAATGAGGCCAGAATGAAAGCAAAGTTCTCCGTTCTCACCTGGATCAGTTGTCATGTCATGGACATGTGAAGTTGGACTCACCATTAATGTTAACTGTTAGTAATTGAGTTAGCAGAAGTTAACTGGCAGTCGAGTCTCTTGTGAACAAGCGTGCAAATTGCAAGTTCTAAATGAGATTAAACTGTTAAGAAAGGTAAAAAATGCAGGTGGTCCTTGTAGATAAAAATCATGCAGTGCTGTTCCCTCCTTACAGATAAAGATGGCCATCCAACTTTGTTGTAAAAAAACTCTAAACTTCTAAACTCCTAGAGGAGAATGATGAAAAAGAGAGGAACAATTGGATGGTGTCTGCATAACAGTGGTAAGAGAATCCATGTGATGTGATTTCAAAGCCTAGTGATCTAGTGTATAGTGAAAACAGAAGGGGTCCGAATACTGAGCCTTGAGGGACACCAGTTTCCAGAAAGCAGGGTTTGGACTAGGAGCCATTCCATGTGACCTGCAAGGTGTGATTTGAAGAAAGTAATTAGTTACATTACTTGTTACATTGGTATCTCCAACCGTCAAAAGTGACTTTATGCAGCGGGGGGTCTTCAGGCAAGTCACATGCAGCAGCATGTTCTGCTCGTGTTGTTGACGCTGCCATTGTTATCCCATCTCCCCTTGCGGGTGGCGACTAACCAATCGGTGATGGTGAAAGATACCTCGTGCCAAACCCCAACCAATCACTGTTCCATTATTGACGGCCCCCATGTTACTTTGTAAGGTGTTACACCCAACAATGAATATCATGCCATCCAGCAATCAATCATCAATGTTGATTAATCAATGTTCAACTTTATGCAGTGAGCAAGATAAGAGTGGAGTGTTTCACTGAGAAGATAGATAGATAGATAGATAGATAGATAGATAGATAGATAGAAGGAAAGATTTCATGAATCTATCTAAAAGTGATAGTTCAGGTATGGGCCTGCAGTTCAGAGGCACAGTGGGGTCTATGTTGGACTAGATAGTAGCATAGTTAAACATTTCATTAATTTTAGGGAATTTAGCAGATGCTTTTGTCCAAAGCGACAGTAATTTATACATACATTCTTACACTGATGGTGGTGGCTGCCATGCAAGGTGCCAACCAGCACATCAGGAGCAGTTTAAGGTTCAGTATCTTGCCTAGGGACACTTTGACATGCTGACCAGGGGAATTGAACCAGCAACAATAAACCCCTGAGCCACAGCCGCTCAGCTTAAAATAGGATGGGATGCATCCTGTAGACAAGAACAAATCAACAGTTGCTGTAACAGCAGGAATAATAATTAGCAGAACTTTTAAAAACAGAGAGGAAGGTATTATATCCACAGGGCTGGAGGAGGGCGTCATTTTCCTATCCAAGTCCATCAAGTCTTCTAAGCTGATAGGCTGAAAAGATCGTCAAAGATGGTAAGAGATAAAGAGGGGCTTGTGTTGGATAGATGAGGGAGAATAGCTGATCTATTGAATAATGTGTTATAAACAAGGAAGGTTTGTATGTTATTACAGTGTTTAGTCGAGAAGCATAGTGATGTAGACAGTAGTGGTGAAACAATAGTATTATTGGTTTCAAACAGAACCTTTGGATCGTGCACAGACTGAATAAAACGACTCCTGGCATATTTAGAATGTCTGCTGTCAACAAATGTTGAAAATGATGAAAGATGGCTATCCAAAGTCATGGCCCTTTGAGTGGACCACATGGGACCCTATTTAGAAACAATTGTTACGAGTTTATAAGTTGGTAGGAAAATGCAGTCACGGTGGCAACCCAACTTGATGTAAGCAATGGCAGCAGATGCCGTAAGCACGCACATTTTTGTCAGGAAATGCTAATATTCTAGTTATTATATAGTGTCTGACTCTATCTCAACAGCCATCTGCTGAAATGACATAATACTTGCCGATATATTCCCTAAGGATTGGACATTTAATCTGGTTTAGCTCCACCATCAATTACATCATCAAAAATGTGGTCCTTGAAATCTCTCTGATATTATTGGTTGGAATTCATTTCACCACTCATTTAAGCTATCATTGATGATATTATCCAAAAGTGGACCTGTCAACTTATTGATGCAGACTGTTTAAACATTTAGGAGTGTAGCAGCATAGATGTGCCATCCATGTTATTTAGTGTCACTGTTTGTTTAGTGCCACTAGTGGCCGTCATGCTGTGGGCTGGTATAAAAGCAGCCATCCTCCACCGTCTCTTCCTTTTGCGCTCCTGTCACTGGTGCGTCACTTCCGGGCCAAAGGTTGTCTGGTCCGACAGGTATGGCCGCTGCTTCACCATGTTGGTCACTCGGTCCTCTCTGTGTGTTCACTGTGTTTGTGTTGCCTCATAGGTTGACTACTTGTCGCTGCTCCGGGTTTCCCGTGTGCGCTGTGGTGTGTTGCTTGCTTGATAAGTGTTCTCTCTGTCGGCAATGTAGTTGATGCTGTCTGATGCCTAACGCTAGTGTGGTCTCAGGTAAACGCCGACGGCGGCCGGAGTCCTCTCTCCCTCCCTCCTCCTGTGGGAACGGGTGTGTGTGTGTGTGTCCGTGTTTGGTCGTAAACTGGTATGTGTTTTTAGCATAGCGAACAGTCGCAGCATTTCTTGCTAACGTAGTAACAGTAACAGTACTTTCTCATGATTAGGACCAACTGCAATCAGCTTATTGGGGTCGCCGCTGCTTTGTTTGCTGATACTTTGTCTCCACGCTGCTTTGCCTTGCTGCTGCTTGACATTGCTGTTGTTTGCCCCATGCGCTTTGCTCCGGCTGGCACATTGTGTCTACAGCCGTCTGTCTCTCGCGGCGCACACCTCCCAAGTAGCTCTACCAGGGGCGCTCATTCCGTGTGTGTTTTAACCGGGGCTTGCCACCCCCGATGTGTGTTAAGTGTGTTCTGATTCATTGAATAATTTGGTAATTATTTTGGTTCGACTATTTATGTAGTCCTATCTAGTTTATGTAATTATTTCGGTCGGCTTGTGTTTGCTTTCTTTTTGTTTTCATATTCTTTTGTTTATGACCATATAAGTTAATAGTGGGCAGTTGTTGATATTGGTTAAGTTTATTTGCCCAATAGTTATAATTTTGTTAATTTCTGAAATCATTTTGTTTCATGGTGTTTGGTCATTTGCCCACTGATTTGTTTATTTCTCTTTTTAGTGGCTGGAGACCGGTGGTGGCGTGCTGGTGTCTTGGTGGTGGTGTCCCCCCTTGTCTTGTTTACTCACTCGGCTCCAAGCCCTTACTTACCCTTGGATGAATGACAAAAAGACTTTGTTTTAAAAGAGAGAAATTATTTAATAAAAGTGTATTTTTCTATAACATTTAAACCACGTCTCATTCCTTTTAATGAGTGGCCTTACCTGTGTGCCTTGCCACTCTAAATTAATTCCCTGGGTGAAATTCCCGGGGTGGCGTTGTCGGTTTCTATTTCTTGTTTAGTTAGATGATTTAGTTTAATTTCCTTGCCGATCACTCGCTACAGGAGGAAAAGCTCTAAGTAGTTAGTTACTCCATCCTCACAATTTCTGCCCCCCCTCCCTTCTCTGTCTCTGATTACCTGGCCCTCTCCAGTTCCCTTTCTCTGTCTTTTCATCTCTATCTGCTTCCACATCTGTCCATTTGCTCTTCAACTCTTCCAATCTGCTCCTCATTATCTCTCGCTCATTTCACAGCCTCAGTTCTCTTTCTCAGTGGGGTGTCTTTACGCTTTCTTTTTCCTCAATCCTCCCCTGCCTCACTCTGCTCTCCTCCATCTTTTATCCACTGCTCACTCAGTGAGTGTCACCCCAAACCTCTTTTTCTTGTGAAGGAGCTTGCTTCAGATTTGATCTGCTATCTGGGTTATTCTGACCTGCACTTCTCAGGTCTTCTGAAAAGACCTATTATAAATTCTACATCAGTAGTGTTACTATCTGCATAGGCGTAGTAAGTAGGAGTCAATAGTTGACATAAAAATTCCATTCCTTTACCACTTTTGATGTGTTTTTGGGGTCATTGTCCTGTTGGAGCACCTAACTGCACCCAAGACCCAATCTTCTGGTTGATGATAACCCTCCTTCTTCATTATTCCATTTACTTTCTTTAGAGCAGCAGATCCACTGGCAGCAAAACAGCCCCACAGCATAATACTACCTAATGTTATTCTACCCCTCTGTTCTTCTCTGTCACTCTGCTCTCATGCGTGTGCCATGGTGTCCATGTGTCCAGCACACACCTCCTCTAAATCTCCTCTGTGCATCCTTGGTAAAACATCACTGATGCTTGGCCTTTTGTACAAGAACTCTCATTAAAACAATTTAAATATCTTTATTTCTCAATTTCCCCAGTGCAAATGACAGCTATGACTGCTGATTTTCTGAACTGAGCTCATCCTTCTCAAACTAAAAAAATAGAATAAAAAACCTTGACTCATTAATTACTCATAACAATTATATAATTTCATTTTTAATGATAATGATATCACAACGGGACTACAAACAACATTTGTTATTCAACCCTGTGTTATAAATGCTGATAAATACATTTTTTAAAACAAACATTTACACTGAATATGAACTGAACTGAATTGTAACTTTTTTAACTACACTAGTGCATTGCCCGTAGGAAGCATGTATTCCTATAGAAAAGTGGCAGGTTAAGTAGCGTTTTCATGGATGGCCAAATGAGGCTGTGCTTGTCAGGGATATAATTGGCCGTTTTTGACTACTTTTGATTTTACCATTATATTTCACGTTAAAAACTATTTACATTGCCTTGTTTGGTGTCATTATTTTCAGCACAACCTCACATGTGTGACTGAACTGTTATTGTTTCATTTTGACATACTGTATTAACACAATGGACATAAAATCGCAAAAAACATAAAATCAGAGTAGGAAAAAGTTCGATTTTTTACTGTGAAAACCACACTTTTTTTTATTACGTATAATGCAAATATAAATTGTTGTCTGTTAAATTTGTGCATACGTTTTTGAAATTTAAAAAGTTATATTAAGTTAAGTTATTAACTATTTACATTTAAATGCAGGCAATGCCTCAGGCTCAGGTCTCCCTCAGCTTTCCTGCCTGCTTCACCTTCAGCAGTCTCCTCGTTGTTTTGACTCACAACACAAAAAAAGGACTCCACTACACACTAAACACACTACACCAAATGCTGCATAACACACTAATTATACACTCCAAACACGCTATATGTCACAAATCTCTCAACTCTCAAAGCTCGCTATCTCTAGCCACTGTCGCTGTCACTCTTTCGCCATCGTCCCTCCCACAACTTCCCCTGACCCTCAGCAACCAAATCACGTGTTTTGCCATACAATTTTGTGATAGGTTGGTGTGGTGCCTTTTTCCACCAATAGGAATGCGTTTTTTTTGCTCGAAATACTTTCGTGACAAAAGCTTGTTTTTACAAATTCTTTCTGCACCAGACACAAAGCAAACGTGATGGCAATGTTCGCGAAAAAGCGTGGCGGACATTATTCATCGCAAATCCGATTTTGGACGCACCTGTTGATATTTTTTTTCAAGTATGTCAAATGTTTAGTACTGTACTGGCCACATGCTGATGTGATGACATCATGCATGTAATGCATTACATGGTTAAGGTTTTTACAATTAAATATTCTAAATTTATATACCCTGGTTTTAATCAAGCATCGCTATATCCTGGCATATGGTATGTGGTGGATCACTGTTGTCATCAGATTGCAAATACAACAATGGTGTTCTTTCAGTGTCAGAGATATGAGGAGAGAGGAAGAGAAAAGAACAGGGAAACTATCAGGCCTGTGGATGATGCTGTCTTTTACCTAATGCCCCTGACAGCTTAACATCAGGCTAAAGGTAAAACCAGAGCACTGAGAGGAGGACTACATATCGTCATAGTGCTGCCACCCTAAAGGAGAGATGTCACTCATTTTGCAGTGGAAAGCATACATTTCAAATTTCTCCACCTGGGGTCTTCTATCCTTCTAAAGTTACCCATGCCAATCAATTTCATTCTTACAATAAATGATGCATTTATGCATTATGCACTCATAAGATTTGACAGAAAATGCAAGACTTCCTCCTGCCTTTACTTTTTTACTTTCTGGTTATCTTCCACGTTTGCAGTCATTGTCATGGTTTATAAGCAGCTTTCCTGATAAAATCATATTTGGGGTGGTGTCTGAATCATTTTAGAGTTCCAGTAAAATATTGAGGACAACATACAATTCAAGGAGCAGAAAAACTAGGAATGAAAATGAAATGTGGAGAAAGGAAGTCAAGTTTGTGTAAGATGCAAGGTTTCAATTTGTAATGCAACTGACATGTGTGCACATTAAAGCAGAGAGAGACATGACAGGGACGAAGAAAAGCTTTAAAAAAGAAAGAAAGAAGAATGAAGGAGCGACAGGAACTAAAAAAAGAGTTCATTGAGGCCTGAAACAGAAAAATGTGCTTCATGTAAGTAACAAGGATAAGTTAATGTGACTTATTCAACTTAAGAGACAACATATAATATGTGCAGTAAAGACGTACATTATGTTTGGGTTCTTTAGATCAGTGTAGTATGAAAAAGATATTCATACTTTTTTTTTTTTTTTTTGCACTTGCAAATGAATGTTTAATGTTATAATCAGTAGCTGGGACTATCAGCGATTATTACACAGCTCTTCTTAATGCTGTAGAATGCTCCATCCACTTCAATGGGCCTTCCCAATGTATGGTCAAATATGCTTAGTAGCTGTCAATTATACGAACATAATTTACAGCTGCTAAGCAAATTTGACTGTCATCAAGGAAAGTGGCCTTTTTGCCTCTGATTTACGTATTTCGTAGCACTCCGTACTCTAAAATCTTTGCTCCGCAAGTAGTCTCCTAGGCCACTAGTTTGGATGAGTTTCACATTAACTTTACTATTTTTGGAAAATATGGTGACTTCAACTCTTGGCAAAAGGCTGAGTTGTCATCACCGGTCAAGAAAAGAAAAGGGGAGGAAAGCAGCGAAGAGGGAGAAGTGAAATGGCGTCGGTTTGGCAAACTATATTTCTCTGCTGAAAAACACTATAAACGGTAAGGCAAGGCAAGGCAAGTTTATTTGTATAGCACAATTCAGACACAAGGCAACTGAAAGTGCTTTACAGGAACACACAATTTACATTAAAAGACATAAAAATTTCATTTAAAAGACATTAAAAATTGCATTAAAAAACATTAAAAATAGCATTTTAAAACCAGTAAAAACATTAAAAAACAAACATCAAAACAAGTAGGCTAAAATAGAAAAGTTATAAAAGAAACAAGACCGTAGAGTCAGAGTCGGTAACAACGGCAACAAATAAATTGTAAAAAGACACACTGTGTCATGTTTTTTTTCGTGTTGGCAAGTAACCGTGTAAAAAGCAGGATAATGTATAGAACGGCGGTCATTATCGGGAAAATAGCAGAGGGGCTTTGCCAATAGATGACCGTCCGGCTCCACCCTCCTTGAGCCACAAAAAAAGATCATCATCATAATTCTCTTTTTTTCTATAATTTGTGAAACTATACACATTTTCAAGACCCTTGTTTCCACTGAAATACTGCCCTATGGTTGTGAACTAATTTTTACAATTATTCTGACACCATGGTCAAGTCAACATGGCTATCGTTACCACTAGTCAGTGGAGCTAATCGATCATGTAGTTAAAAGAAATACCGTTCAATCCGATGTTATATCTATTTTATCTGACGTTTTTTGGATTATATTGCTTCTGCATTGATGTGTATGTGTATTTATGTTAAAAGGTCAAGTTCATTTTAAGTACTTTACTGTTGGGTAATTTAATCAACAGCAATGCATCATATTCCAAGATCATCATATGTTTGTAGCGTGGCTGCCCTGTGAAAACCATGTATTTGTGAGAAGTTAGAAAAACAGAAAAACCTTTTTTAAAAAACAGGCTTTTGAAATAGTTTTTTTTGAAGAACATATAAAGGAGCATTTCATGCTTTAGTTTGTCAGAGGCATTCAAAATGAACACATTTTAAGAGACATGGTTTTCACTGTACAGAAAGGGGAGGAAAAAATGTTATCCGAAGAATAACTAAACAAATAACTAAAGCTGTCAGTCAAACATAGTAGAGTAAGAAATCATATTTTTACCTCTAAGATATAGTTAAGTAGAAACATAAAAAAAAAAAAAACATTAAATCGAAATACTCAAGTAAAGTGGGTACATTTCTAATAGTTTTATTAATTGGACATTATCAGACCCAGTACCACTGTTCTTTATTCTGTTCCGATAAACTGTTGCATTTACACCCAAAGATGTCTTTAGGGTGAAACTACACTGCAAAAGAGGAAGTAGGCCAAAGTAGTGTAAAGAACAAGATGTCCAGGGGAATAATGCCCTACTGCAGAGCTCTGAACTAAGGCCCTCCTCTGGCGCTGGGGCCCCTCTCCAATATTCTCTCTGCAATATTATTTACAGGCTACAGCCTTTTCTGTTGAAACGTTTAAAAAGTCTATGGTCACTGTTGAAAAGACGTTGAGAACTGATTCAAATATGTCAAATGTTTTTTCACTGACTATTATTTTTATCGTTCCTTTTTGAAGACGTTTAATAAACTTTTACATTTCAAACATATTTTTGTTACACAACTGCTTCAGTCTGCAACTAGCAACAATAGGATTATTTAAATTTAAGACAGGTAGAAAACAAGCATTTGCAATTATGACAGTAGGCTTCTGCTGATTTAATGCAGCCGACAGACACAGATCAGACACATGCTTCTATCATCTTTTCAAGTTTAATTATTTTGCTAGCTGGAGTAAATTATCATAGTCATTTAGTTTGTTGTTTATATAAGACCTGTGGCTGGACTAGTCAAAATTGCGCTACAGTTTCATCAAAGCTGCATTCTGGAGTTATGAAAAAAAGTTAAATGATACAGCTCCCAGGTCCCCCCCCTTATTTTTTTCAGTTAAAATACCTGAGTCGTTTGTTGTTTCAGCATTCTCACTAAATCTAGCCAAATACTATGTTGGTCATCCGGACATGTAGGTGGCGCAGTTGCAAAAAACGTCCCAGAACTGCAGCCTCCTCCAGCTACTGCAGGACCGTAACATTGATCTACTCATCAGTCATAACACACAAACATAATATTCAGACTGCGATGTAGTGTGCATATTGCCTGACATAAGCTTTTTACATCTGGTAATTTAATTTATGCCTTAAAAATTATATAAATGATTTTATCTGTGAAAATTATTTGGCTGAACAAAACATGCAAGTTTCATGATATTTAAGGTGATAATCCAAAATCAAACTGACAAATCCCACAGGCTTTTTGCCGAGGGGATGCTGGGATTTTGGATCATTGCTGAAGATTATCCAATACTGAAAAATGCTGTGAGACATGTAAATAATTTGCCAAAATCAAACAAAGCTATCATAAGGTTATGACCACACTTAATTGCTGTAAATCTATAAATTGTAAAGTTCAAGTTAAAATATTTTACAACTACAGTCCACCTGTAAAAAATGAACAAGTGAGTAAATGAGTCTCTGTGTGCAGTGTTCAGCATGATAACATTTAATATCCCTGACAACTTCTTTAGTCTCATTTGGCCACTTGTTAGCAACCGACACGACACGTAAGGGCTTTATAATTCAATTGTGGGACAATTTGGGAATTCGATGTGCAAAAATGTTAACTTGCCTCTTCCTTGTTTCCATCTTTTAGCCATGTTAAACTTATGTCTGGTACTTGCATTGAAAACATTGCAACAACACCACAAATACGGCTGAGAGATCAAGTTCAGCGACTGGAATTAGCTGAGGTAAAGTTGAGCAGACAGCTCATGGGTACCTGTCACTGAAAGTAGCTACACCCCTAATTATGTGTAACTTTACGGCTTAGTATATTTCAAACATAGGTAAATTAAAATTCACATGTCGTCTCATGGGGATAAATAAAGCTCTGTAAAGCCAAGGGAAGCCGGAGGTTCAGCTGATAAATCTTTGTACAATCATCAGTGAGCCTTCACACTATTACTTTGTTTTTGCATTGTCATTTGATACATTAGTGTAATATGTTGAAATGTGTTTCCTCTTATTGAGACTGTAAGATTCTTGCAGCTCACTTTTCAATGCTGTGTCATTGCTGTGCTTGTGGTCCAGTCAAGTTAAGGCATAGAAAACATTTGGTTAGAGTTGAGATACATGCACAAACACAAATGGTAAAACAAATGGGAAAGGTAAAACATTTCCAGTGGTGTCACACTCACAAATGTGACACTAATGTGACATCAAAGCTGTGGTCACTGGCTTGACAGCCTTCTCATCTGTAACTACACCACCACCATCCCTTCACCCCCTGACATTAAAGTCAAGTCATAAACATGCAATTTGAACGTGTTATGACATAAAGAAATATCAACATGGTACGTATGAAAGCATCAGTGGTTTTTAGAACGTCAACAATATTATTTTTTGGTGACTGGGCTGCCTGTCAAACTCCTTGGTGTTGGCAGCATTTAGCCAAATCTTAGAAAATACCTTAGTGAATAAAACAAACAGTGCTATACAGCAGTAATACAGTGCTATAACTGAGGAATGAGACCAAAATTGTGTTATATCAGGATTAAACTTTAACAAGCCTTTTTAACAGAGACAGTGAACATGGAGAACAAGTGAAAGAGAGGTTAGTGAGCCAACTGTAGAGCAAACTGCAGAAATAAGTGTGTGGAGCCAATCATAATCACACCTTTATGTGATTTAGTGTTTGCAGCCACTGGTCTACCAGGTACGTGTGTGTGTGTGTGTGTGTGTGTGTTTGCAGCAGCCATTTGTGGTATCTCTTTGCAGACGCAGTGGCTGCAAGCTGGCAGAGTAGGAAAAGACAAACATATATATTTATATACTGTATATGCTTAACAGGGAGACAGGAGGGAGATGAAACCATGGAGCTGAATGGAACTGAAAGTGTGCGCGCGTGAGAGAGAAACAAGAACACAGAGGAGCAGGAGAGAGAGGGGTGGTGACAGACTGAACAGAGGCGGTCTTTTATTCTCCTTACAGCTACAACCACAGAGAGAGAGAGGGAGAGAGAGGGAGAGATACACTTGCTCGTCCACAGAGGCAGACAGATGCAGTGCAAGAGAGAGGCAAAGACAGATGAGAGTAGTGCAGCACGAGGAGGGGGAGTCCGAACGAATCGTCTACACAAGGTAACGACCACCACCCCATTCATCTTTACCCCTCTCGCTCTGTTTTCCTCTCATCTTTGCTGCCTTCGTTTTTTTTAACGGTCTTTATCTTTCTTTCATTCTTCCTTCAGTGCTGAGAAAATGTAATTTAGCTGCCGCAGCTGTTTCTCCTGTGCGTGTGTGTGTGAGAGAGAGCAAAAAAGTGCATACTGTAATTGGTATAGTATGCTGTCTGTTTGTGTGTGTGAGATGTAATATGTCCATAGTGTATGTGTTTGGAAGCATGTGCATGAGTGTAGATGGAAAATTCTTCACACTCCATATTTCAGACTGCTGGTTATGAGAAGAGATTATTCTGACTGTACATATGCTCGCCGTTAAGACACACACACACACACAAACACTGCTCTAGCCCCAGTAGTGTTCGACTCCAGGCAGGGCAGAGCTTAAAGGAAATCATTTGCACAGTGGACTGTGATCAATTCTCTGCAGTCTTGCATGCAAACCAGGCAGCTGGACGAATGCAGATTTTTTGAATGTCTGATTTTTATAAGCCTATACCAGTGTGATATTTTTAAGCTCTTCTGGCAGAGATGGTACTTTTCCCAAGAGTAAAACGAGTAAATCCCCTGGTAAATCAAGATTTGTCTTTCCACGTATAAATGCAGCCAATTTGGACCAGCTGAAAAGTTTAACAGAGCTGAGCAGGATTGTCCTGGGTGATGTGATGATCTCCATTTGCTGGTTATTTTTCGCCTCCATTTTTGGCTCATGTCTGTGGTGTTCATGTCATGTTTAAAGAGATCCTTGATCTCTTGAAATGCAGTCTACACTGTAAAGTTTTTCTCTCTCAGATTAGTTTTTTATATAATACTTGAGGGAAGCCCAGTTCTTAGTGTTTGTTCAAATGTGAAGTGTATTGGTGGTCTTCAGATCTACTCTATTCATACACCAATCCATCCAATGTATATACCCAATGACTGCAAATTCTTAAATTGTGGTCATTGCCTTTATTTACCCCAACTACAGTGATAATCAGCTCTTTATTTGGATCAGACCTGTATCAGCCTTTACTACTATCCCTATACCACTTTCTACTGCATTAATTGGCTTGAAGTAAGTTGAACCAACCCTTCAGTGTATTTTGGCAATTACAAACATTGTCGGGAGATCTTTTCTGACAATGTTGACAAGCTTCATGATTTACCATTATTTATTATTTGTTTAATTAAGTTATTCTAATTTTGTACTCAAAATTGACATCATTTACAAATTCCAAGGCGATTCTTAAATGGAATAATGATGTATAACTGTCGTGGAACCTGGGAGTCATATGTCAGAACTTTGACTGTTTCACAAGAACTGATTGGGGGGCTTTAAGTGACATGACTCAACAACAGAATGTTACTCACGTAACAAAAGTTATGTCGTTAACGTATGTTAAATTATTAAAAACAAATCGTTGTTGACTCTTGGTTTCAAACAAAACACACACCCCAGGTTCTGGAAGGAAAGTCAAGTGGACAGCCCATCCGACCACCCCGTGACTTGGACTTTACTTGCTCTTTATACTACTCCACTAGAGAGAAGCTTCCAGAAATGAAAGCTAGAGGGGTAACAATAGCAACACAGCAAGAAGCATAGAGCCACATTGCTTTTGATAGCAATTTATTTTTTTCTGTATTATATCATCATCAATACAGAGGCCTGGGCATGGCTGACTTATATTTTAAGGCCAAGTTAGTAACGTTCAACAAAAACGCTATAGGATTTTTCAGTTGGATTATTCAAGTGTATATTACTGCAAGTTATGTTCTAAAACAAAATCTTTAAATACAATACATTAAGATGTTTCTTTCATTGTAAAAAGTGTCAGTTTGTCATGGCATCGCCGCAAAGCATTTCTGACTCGTCTGTTTTCCATGTTTTAAGTGCATCCTGTCTGCTTCCATGTCTGAAGCTCATCTCACCTCCCACCATATTGATTATAGACATATTGACAGTAAACATGTCAATTTTTTACAAATCATTAAAGTAAATGATGTCCGCTTCTTTGCTGTCTGTGGAGAAAGTTGCATTACAGGACTGTATATCTCTGTGCAACACTGTCTACAAAATAGTTTTAACCATTTGGACAGTTTAAGGACATTTATTTGTATCCATTTCTTACAGTGATAAATAATGTTTATTTGAACATAGAGCGGTAAAGTGAAATCTGATCACAAGGGGTCACTCAAAAAGCACATTTAGTCGCATGTTAAAGGGATAGTTCGTGTTTTGTGTGGGGTCATATAAAGTACATACATACATGAAGTACAGTCAGTCTGTTCCCTACTGTAATTGCTGATCAGCGAAGCCTCAGTTTGGAGAAGCACTGAGCCGCTCCAGCCCAGACGCTCAGCTTTGTACTGCAGTGAACAGAGTCCAGATGCAAAGCGAATTTTAACCACCTAAAACAAGGCTCACCTAAAAAAATCTGCCAGGTCTGAATTGACGGGCTTGAAATCTGCCAGGTCTGTTCAGTCGTTTCACTGATAAATCCAATGTAAGCAGCCTCTCTGTCTCTCTCAGAACACAGCTGTTTGCCTATTATTTATTTATTCACTTTTCTCCCTTACATTAGTTAGGGCTTGGGTAAATTATTTTAGAGACCCCGCAAACCTCAGATTATAACTCTTTCTTTTTTGGATTCCTGTTGATTTAATTTGTAAATACTATTTTATTCAAATGTGAAAAGTACTGAGTCCTTTCAGAGAGCAGCTCAAAAGGCCTACCCACCAGAGAGCACAATTAAGTGGTGTGTCCCCTCAGAGTTGCCGTGGGGCAAGAGTTGTTGCTGTTCATGATTTGTGGGGAGAGGAAATGAAAAGAAGCATGTTGCTGCTCAGTGCACTAATATTACATCTCCATGTCCCATTTATAATTTTCTTATTAAACAGCTCCATTAGGAGAACCCAAGACACTCGGTTAATTTGTGGCAGCAGTAGCCCCATACACACTGCCCTTTGAGTGCAGGGATCCTGCACTAATTCTCTGCATCCTCCTCTGTGTGAAGTTTCAGTTGAGGCGAGGGGTGAAACTTTGCTGTGGCACAGCAGAGGCGAAGTGTACCTATGTGAATGGATAAGCCAGCAGTGCGGAGCGAGGATCTGTCGATCTGATGGTGTTCATAGTCTGATAACTAAACAGCTCATCACTCAACTAAATAAAGAGAAATGTACCACAAAGCAACGTTACAGGACCAAACAACAGTACCATAGTAGCTGGTATATAAGAGGAAAAAAATACCACAGTTATACGTGGAGAAGTATCTGTCATCCTGTCTGTCCTATCGACTCTTCCTCACATTTCTGCACAGAAAACAGTGTCTGTCCCTGACAAAAAACTTTAAATCACCAAGTGTTTGTCTGCCACTATTGTACTATCAGCACCATGGTCAGCCCTCCCGACCGAGACTTCAGTGAACTTCCCCCAGAAAAGAGTCAGATAGGGTCCTGTTTACTGATGGCAATTATGTAATTATGTAATTTAGAGCGATAAACGTAACTTTGTCATGATGGGTCAGGATAACACATCATAACAGCATCCCTATGATTATAAACAGCCCATGGCTTTACGCTGGAGCTGCTTGGTTCTTTGTGAACAAACAAGGGCGGATAATTGTAGTTATGGACATGTGGTGCAGAGACAAGGACACTTTTAAACCTAGCACAGGGATGTATGTTGGTGGTAACGGTGGGAAACAGCTGCAGCTACAGTGGTGAGCTGAAAAGCAACAGCTACCTTTCAACAACACTGAGGGCACACACTCAAAGTCATGTCATTGCCCATCATGATGGTTCACTGCATTGTCATATGTCAATTTGGCAGACACTGCCCAACCCTAATGGTCGAGGGCAATGACTATCAACAAAAAACATAAAATGAAATATACATATTTACACAGCCATAAACCCACATTTATGACTAGGAAATATTGCATATCTTCACTGCCTTTTACTGTCAGCTTTATGTAGGTAGAGTGAACATGGTGGGAATGGGAACAAGATGAAGTTTTTTAAACTTCTCTTAACTGTCAGTTGGGGCCACTCTGGCTGTCAACATTCCATATCGTACACACTAATGTAAAGATCTGAAAATTGTAAAATAATTATGAATATTGTATTCCGTATGATTGTTGTGACGAAGTTGAAGCCCTAATCGTTGTGAACATTTCAAAATTTGAATGGGTTTTCTGATTAATTTCCCTCATAATGAAGTTTAAAAAAAAAGTTGAATATTTTAAAGTTTTAATGGGATTTGAAAGATCAATCTTCACATTTCAAAGTTTGAATAGAGTTTCTAGCTGAAAGCATGTATGAGTAGTTAAGAGTTGAAAGTGCTTGAAAAAGAGGGCTTTTTGGACATTCTGCTATTCATTTGCCCTAATTGAGCTCAATAGTTTGGTGTTTGAATGGAGTTTCTCTTTTGACAAATGTGTAAGCAGTGAAATGCCAAAAAACACGGTGGACTAATAAAGTATAACAAAACACGTGTTGTGAGTCCCTCCAACATTTGCAATACAGAAAACATTTCTGACAAACAAGAACAGTGTGATGTCTTTAACAAGCACTTTGTTGCTGAAGGCGATTTCTTTAAGAATTCTGGGTTATCAGCTATTGACTCAGTTTGTGATGCTCCTACTATCTCAGTTAGCTCTAGACCCTGTAGTTTCTCATTTAGGCCCTTCTCTGGTCACAAAGTATTTAATGCCCTGAGTGGCATTGGTCCTGAAATGTCTGCTGGTGCTGATCAGTTGGATCCACAACTTTTTCTACTAGCTGCTCCTGTTATAACAGATACTTTGATGCTTATTTTTCATTTAACTTTAATAACTGGAAGTATTCCAACTGTGTGTAAAACTGCTTGTGTTTCTCCATTGCCCAAGTGTGGTCCTGTGGATGACATAGATAATTATCACCCAATCTCTAAACTGCCTTGTTTATATATGCTACTGCTACTTATAATACTAGAGCGGCTTGTTATTAGTCAATTGAAAATATTTTTAGCTACTTTTATCTAATATTCCAAATTTTCATCAGTCTGGCTACAGATCTGCACGCAACCCTTTGGCAGCAACAATTCAAGTTGTCAATGATATTGTCCATGCTTTAGCTGACAAACTAGTCTGCTGCTCTATTTGTTGATCTATCTAAAGACCAATGCACACACAGTATTCCGCCCCTCCCACACACCGCGCTGATTCGCTAGCACACCGCCAATCAGAGAATCCAATGGCTCATACAGCTGACAGCCAACCTCCTCAGACTTTTCATGTCGAATCGGATCAGACAACGTCCGAGCGGCTCCGAAGGCTTCTGAACACACCAAACACATTAGTTGCCGACCTCGTCCGATTCTCTTCAAACGCTTCAGACGTCCAACGGTTGGGCCGGTGTGTTCCTGCCTTAAGGTTGTCAGGCTTGGCAGAAACTGAGGACTCAGATGCAGGGAGGCAGTAGTACAGACAGGCTTTATTTTTTAATACAGTTCCTCTGTAGACAGAGTGATAACAGAACAGGCTGTGAACTCTATAGGTCCAACGGACCACATACAAAAAAACACAACAAGAACAAAAGATGCTCCCGTAGGAGAAAAGGGGATAACTACACTGATCTAAAGAAACTAGAAGTTTATAAAAATTACTCAAACTAAAGTCGCTCCCGAAGGAGGAAGGCACACAGGCTATGAAAATTAGTCTACTCTAAATAAGGCTGAGAAATTTTAAAGAACGGAAAACACTCCAACAGGAGGGAAAGCAAACGCTATGAAACTTAACTAACAACGAACCAAAATTTCTGACCAAAAGATATCAAACTCAAAATCACTCTACCACAGAGGAAAACTATATGCAAAAAACAAAACTTGACAATACTTAACTTGCTCGAAATACAAGGCTATGATCAAGGCTGTGAGATAGGCTGGACGTACTCGACGAAAACGAACGAAATACTCTGGCAACGAAGACAGGGAAAGACAAAGACTATATACACATGAGGGGAGGGAGCACAGGTGGAAACAATCAGGGATCAGGGAAGACGCCAGACCGGTGACACAAGAGGAAGGGCAAGTGACCTGAAACGAGAGGAGAGTTACTTTTCAAAATAAAACATGAAATTCACAAGACAAAAAAAACCAAGACAGGACATCCCTCACCGCGGTGTGACAAAGGTATTTGACACAGTGGACCAGTCATTACTTTTAAAGCGCCTTGAAACCATTGGTTTTGACAGGAAATCCCTTAATTGGTTCAAAGCTATTTTTCAGGCATATTTCAAGCTAGTGGATAGTTATCAGTCAAATTTTGTAAGGGTATTAAAAGGGGTTCCTCAAGGATCCATCTTAGGCCCTATTTTATTTACTCTTTATATTATTGATTTTAGTTTGGGAATACCAGTAATTCATGCCTATGACACTGTCATCTATTCAGTCGCCCCCTCTGCTGATCTAGCTCTTGAAAACGTACAGTCTCATTTTGACATTATAGAGCATGCTCTGATTTACCTTAAATTATTATTAATCCGATCCTTGGTTACAGACAGTAGTATATCTGCATTGAATGGGACTCCTCTTGAAAGGGTTTCTGGTTACAAATATCCGGGCAACTGGATAAATGATAAGCTTGTTCAGGCCACTTTCTTACCTGTTCTAGATTATGCGGGTGTCATCTACATGCATGCTGCTCTCTCAACATTGAAGCCCCTTGATGCAGTATATGATTCTGCACTCTGTTTTACTACAGGTGATGGGTTTTGAACTCATCACTGTGTTTATTTACAACAAAGTTGGATGGCCATCTCTATCTGTAAGTAGGGAACAGCACTGCATGCTTTTTATCTACAAGGCCCTGCTGCATTTTTTACCTATCTATGTCAGCAATTTTATCTCATTTAGAACTTGTACTTTGCACACTCGTTCACAAGAGACCTTGACTGAAAGACTGCTTTTCAGATCTATGCCCCTCAGAATTGGAATGACTTACATCGTGCTCTTGAACTAGATCATCCTTTTTCTTTAGATAGTTTTAAATGCCTATTGCTCAATTTTTGGCAGTCTGAATGTAATTGTGAATTATGATCATATTGTGTATGTTTATTTGTGTGTTTTGTGATGAGGGCGTCATTGGAAAAGAGAGCTTGGTCTCAATTGACCTTCCCTGAATATATAAATGATTCAATCAAATGTCTTGTGTTGTGTTTGAGGTAGTGTGTCCTCTCCGAGTTGCCATAAGGCCACCACAATGCAGGTGTTGCGGAGTTCTGCTTTTGACATGAGAGAAAAACAAAGAAGCATCTCTATGGCCCTTTTATTTTTAAACTTGACAATTTGGCCACACTGTCTTATCTCATCATGTCATCTCATCTTGTTCAAGTATTGTTTGTCTTCAAACATTTGCCAGACCCTCCACAAAGCAGCCAAGAACACATGTATTACCATTCAAACTATTTACCTGTACCAAACTAAGTGGAAAATCACATCTAAATGTTATTTTTTTTCAACTGGCTAAAAAAGCATAATCCAGGTATGTAAGGCAAATTCAGTTTAGAGTTGGTGACTTACAGAGCACACACATACAGCATGCAACAATTAGAAGAAGATTTAGGGCTCTATCTTGCACTAAGAGCAATTGACTTTGTACACTGGCGCTTGTATAATTCCTATTTTGCATTCGACGCACATTGGAATTTTCCCTCCACAGACGCACGTCCATAAATTAGGGAATGAATTTGCGCTCCCGGGGGCGGTTCAGCGAAAAGAGGAGGCGTGTTCCGGCACAAACGTTCACTGGTGCTATTTTCTTGTTTCAGAAAACAATTCCGCAACAGACCAGGAAAAACTTAGTCTAAAGTCAATGGTGCTTATTCAGATGCTTTTTTAAGGGCGCATGCTTGGCCATAATGTAGTGTGTGCTTAACGTGCATACACTTTGCTTCTCTCATCTACATGGAAGCAGCTCCCATTTTTGCAAACCATACAAAAAAAAGTTGAAAAGATTTAAACAGAAGAACTAATTCTTTTTCCCTCTGATATGCAAGGCGCCCGCCGTAGCAGTGAGGGTCCAGGAGTGGCAATGCGTGATGTGCTCCTAGTGGAGCGGGTGGACGGAGATGGAGTGGGAGGAGGAGGAAGGGGCACAACAGGAGCAGGTGGTGCATTTGGAGACATGAGGCGATGCGCCTGAGCGGCCGCAGCAACATCGCCACCCGGTCAAGACGGGCAGTAATACCTTGCCGCATCCCGGACAGTGCGGTCCGGTCTGACAATGCTGCCACGGCGTGTAGTGGGTCTAGATCCTCTGCACCTTGGTGTTTGCGCTGCTCCCTCCTCAGCTGGCCCTTGCGCACTGCTCCCGAGGCCTGGTGCGATGTCCTGGGGAGGCCAGCCGTAGAAACAATTGTGGCAATTTCCTCCCACGCCCGTTTAACCAAAGCTAATTTGGGTGGGTTTCTCCCATCCCCATACAATGCCACTTCTTGGTCTTTTACGGCCCTGACGAGAACGTCGGTCTCCTCCGCTGTGAACCGCTCCTGGCGTGCGCCTGGCAAATTCGCCATTATAATAGCAATCCGGCATGGAACAAGCGCGCCTGCTTTTAAAGGGAATGTGAGATGACGCTCTGATTGGTTTATTGCACGTTACGCCCAAACCACACCTATGAGTAATGTAGCTACTTCAGACCAACCCATTTTAGATTTGCGTCGGGCGCAAGAGTCATTTATCCCGCCAGCATAATAGCAACAGCGCCTGAGATCCGCCCACAAAGCTACTTGCGTTTTGCGTTTGATACTTGTGTTTCAGATCGTTAAGATAGAGCCCTTAATGTAAGCCAAGCTCTGGATCATATATTTGCTGACAACGAGGCAAAGGACACACAGCAGCATAGAGATACAGATGAGCAGGTTTCTAGGGAGATGATGTTGAGTATCAACTGGCAGACACAGACACATCTGATCAGTCTGATGAGGAGGTCACTGGTGCTGAAGCTGCTCCTGCTCCTGCTGAAAAGGTTTGCTGTGACAAGAGTAAGTGACATCAAGTTTTGATCTGTTTAAGCCATTGTCACTAATAAAATTCATTATTGCCATGACAAATCTTGAAGGAAAAAAGTCCATGGCAACATGTGGAATATCATTGATGAGGAATACCTGGATGCCTACATTGGTGTTCTTCTCCTTGATGAAGTGTATAGATCCAGCAATGAGGCCACTGATTGTCTCTGGGATGCGTTGACAGGCAGGAATATTTTCTGGGCAACAATGTCACTTCAGACTTTTCGAATCCTCAGATTTGTCAACATCCCCATCAGGGATGTCTCGGAGAGATGGGTGCAGCTCCTTCCACTGATGTTCAACCCGGGGCCAGAGGTGACAGTAGATGAATGTTTTCTCCCTCTCCATGGAAAATGCCCCTTCCGGCAATACATGCCCAGTAAGCCAGGCAAATATGGCATGAAAATCTGGGCAGAAAAAAACAGCTATGCATGGAATCTACGGATTTACACAGGCAAATCTACAAGCGGCATCCCTGAAAAAACAAACAAACAAGGAAAACGTGTAGTCCTCGATATGACTACTGGACTGCAGGGTCACAACATCACAGCAATGACCTTGGACAAGAACTTCTCAGGAGGAATCCTGAGAAGAATTCATACTGTCCAAAAAATGCCAAAATGTGACACTGATGTCTATACTGATGCTTATGTCCACAAAGATGCAGCTGTGTCATCCGGAAGTGACAAAAAGCCCATAATCATCCTCGACTATAACAAAAACAAAGGAGGACTGGACAAGCTGACTGCCAACTACATTTGCCAGAGAAGGAGATGGCCAGTGGTTGTGTTTTACAACAAGGGTGGACTCAACCAAAAACAACAAGCGGAGAATGTTTCTTGAGGAGCCAGGAAGTTTCCTTGTCAAGGCACACATTGAGCAAAGGGAACGGGTGCCCTGAGACCCAGCCACTGCAGCCTTGGTCAGACAGCTGCAGAGCTCACCAAGCACTCCGTCCACGCCCATAGCAACACAAAGAGCATCAGCGCCAGCATCCTCCTCAGCCAGCCCTGCCTCATCATTAACCACAACAGCCACAGCCTCAACCCCAGTGAGACCACCTGATTCTAAAAGTAGCCAACCGTCCCTTGAAAAACGGAATCGTCCCGTATTTAGAAACAAAGTTACGTGTCCCGTATTGAGCTTAAAAGGGACGCACTTTGTCCCGTATTTCCGTGAGAATCAAAATGGTCTTTAAAATGTCAATGGAATCAATGAATGACAGGGCGTTTTATACGAATATTTACGGTAATCTTACTGCCAGCCCTCTCCTGCTCTGTGACCAATGAGCTGACAGCACACTCACACACCAGAATAACAATGCAGAATCAGGCTCTTCTCATTGGTCGAGGTACTGTCGCTTGCAAGAAGATACCGGAAGACAAGAGACTGAGGCAACTGGCAAAACAATCCAGCATGGCTCACAACGACACAGGTTCACAGGACACTGCAGACGGTACGCCTTCTACCATGAGCAGTAACGTTACTCCCCCGATAAAAAAAGAAAAGGCTGCAAAAATACAGACTCAAATGAGAAAAAGAAAACGTGGCTGGAAAAAGTGTAGATAATGTCTGCTGGTGCACTTTTTCTGTAGCCCATGGTGAACTGTTTGATGTGAAACAGCATGCATGTGCCTCACGTGTAGACCCTAGTGGTCTACACGTGAGGGACAACCAGGTGGACCCTTGACTGGTTTGTTGTCCACCAGGCAACACCAGAGGCAGATATGGTATGTAGAAAAAATTAGAATGTTTTTTAAGTCCAATAATTGTCAGAATTTTGTGGCCAAAAAAATGCTGTGATAAACACATACAATTGATAGATGAATACATAAAATAGATAAATAATACATAAAAGTAATACATAGATGAATAATTGATAAATAATACACACTATACTATACATACATATATACAACCTTACACATGTCAGTTCAAACAGTCCATAGATAGATGTGATGTGCATAATTTATACTGCACAGGCAGTTGATATACTACACATGAACTATATATCAGTAAGAAAGTAACAACTTTCTATTGTTTTCTGTTATCTTATACTGTTTTCAGTTAAGCAGGACAGTTCTGTTAAATAAATAAATATTTTTTTTATTCTGTCAAGTTAAGCAGGACAGATTTCTGTTTAAAATATCTTTTATTTAGCACAAAAAAATTAATTGTTGAATATTTTTTTTTCTATGTATTCGTATCACTCAAAAACATGCATCAAACTAAATTCACATTCGAGTCAAATTATTTGGAAATCGTTTCACACACAAAAAGGGCCAAAAAAAAAAGTTACCAGCCATCCGGGGGGGGGGTTGTCCCCTATTTATTTTTCATGGAGTTGGCAACGCTAAGTAAGAGGTGTCAGGTCTGCCCTAGCAATAAGGACAGAAAGACAAACACATTGTGCTTCACTTGCAAAAAATATCTCTTCAAAGAATACACTAAAAGTGTCACTTTTTGCCACACATGCATCTAAACACAACATGCATACACATGCATGTTCTTGCATAGAGAGACTTTGTATGGACCTAGTACAAACGTATTGTGCCTCTACTGCAAAATCAAGACAGTTGATCTTGGGACCAGTAACTGCTTTAAAATGGCTCAAAGTGACTTTCCTGATGTGGTGTTTGTGGTCCAGTCTAATGGCTGTATCAGACAAGCCTTATTAGTAGGTAGTAAGTAAGTAGGCCCAGAAAAGTCAGCTGCCATTATTAATCAGAATCATTCAGAAAAAGTAAAGAGGCCACTGTTTGATTCACGCAACTTTCTATAATCACCAAAATTGATTGTTCTCGTAACTGTATGTATATTTTTAAGCCAGCAGATTCGGACGCTTTTTCAGAAGACGTATAATTCATTATTGAACCAAACTTCCCAAAAGTTTTTTCGTGACAAAGTAGCATGTGTTATATTCATACCATCATGGAAAAATGTGAGTTGTAGTCATCTATTGAACTCAAGACTGACCATGATATACAGTACATGGTCATTACAAGTGTACTTAAACTTTTGACTGTAGTTTTGTTTTTGTACCATTAAACCTCTAGTAAATAATGCCTTTGCAACATAAATAAACTTATAGAAACGTGCTATTGGACGTGAATGTTCAGCATTTAAATGAGATTGAGAGTGACAGATCTCTGTGCTAAGTTCCCTTTAAGGTGTAGTGGAGGCAAGTTGTCCACTGCTGCTGCTGCTATTTGCAATGATAAAGAAGAAAGCATGAAACTCACTATCACAGATTTATTTGCGCAGACCAAGATCTAGTGGGCACACTGTCTGTTTACATCAGCTGACTTACAGATGTAGAAAGAGTGCAATGACAAAAACTGTCATTTGGCTTCCATCCGACTCACAGTGAGTGCCTGGGGGACACAGCAGCACTGAATGAATATGTCAGCTCTGACGCATAAAGTCACAGCTGATTAAGTTTGTAATATGCACATAAGGTTTCTTTGTTTTATCTTTTTACTTATAGTCTGTCAAAGTTACCATTACTACCAGTTTGCAATTTGTAGTTAACATCCACATCTAAGTTATTTCGTGTGTTAGCTAATCATGTTAAAAGGCTGATTGATGATTACAAAACCCATGTGCAATATGTTAGCACAGCTGAAAACAGATGTGCTGATTAGAAAAGCTATAAAACTTGTTTTAGTTGAGTATATGGAGCATCAGCATTTGTGGGTTGGATTATACTCTCAAAATGGACAGAAAAAAATAACTTTCTTCTGAAACTCGACAGTCTTTTCTTGTTCTGAGAAAGGAAGGCTATTCCATGTAAGAAATTGCCAAGACACTGAAGATTTCCTACAACGGTGTGTACTACTCCCTTCAGAGAACCGCACAAACAGGCTCTAACCAGAATAGAAAGAGAAGTGGCCCCGGTGCACAACTAAGCAAGTGGACAAGTACATTAAAGTCTCTAGTTTGAGAAAAAGATGCCTCACAGGTCCTCAACTGGCAGCTTCATTAAATTGTATCTGCAAAACGCCAGTCTCAACATCCACAGTGGAGAGGCGACTCTGGGATGCTGGCCTTCTAGGCAGAGTGGCAACGAAAAAGCCATATCTGAGACTGGCCAATAAAAGGACAAGATTAAGATGGGCAAAAGAACACAGACATTGGACAGAGGAAGATTGGAAAAAAAGGTGTTATGGACAGACAAATCTTAGTTTGAGGTGTCTGGATCACACAGAAGAACATTTTTGAGAGAACAAGTGAAAAGATGCTGGAGGAGTGCCTCACACCATCTGTCAAGCATGGTGGAGGTAATGTGATGGTCTGGGGCTGCTTTGGTACTGGTAAAGTGGGAGATTTGTACAAGGTAAAAGGGATTTTGAATAAGGAAGGCTATCGCTCCATTTTGCAATGCCATGCAATACCCTGTGGGCAGCGCTTGATGGGAGCCAGTTTCCTCCTACAAAAGGACAATGACCCAAAGCACACCTCCAAACTGTGCAAGAACTATTTCGGGAAGAAGCAGGTACGTAAGAAGTGCCCATCAAGCCAATCCAATTTGTGGGAGGTGCTTCAAGAAGCGTGGGTTGAAATTTCTTCAGATTACCTCAACAAATTGACAGCTAGAATGCCAAAGGTCTGCAAAGCTGTAATTGCAGCAAATGGAGAATTCTTTGACAAAAGCAGAGTTTGAGGGACAAATGTATTATTTCAAATAAAAATCATTATTTCTAACCTCGTCAATGTCAAAACATACATTTTATTTGATATCGAAAAAAATACCAACACTTGGAATTGTGATTCAGTATTAACTTTAAAGTTTTACTTCAGGAGTTTTAACTTTCGAAATAGCTTCCTATTTAAATGGAGTGAGCACAAAGAAGCATGTTCCCTAAAAATGTTAAGGGACTGCTAAGAAAAGATGTTAATTAGCTGTGACACATGGCAGTGAAAGAAATTTAGCTGCACCACGTCCAACCATTGGTAACCCGGAGACTTTAGCCCATCAAGGGTGAAATGTATTAACCATGCCTACGCACGAAAAATGTATTTACGCCACTTTCCATGCAGATTTCCAAATGTATAAAAAATTCACAAGGGGTGAAAATGTGCTTACTTACGGTAAACATCTTTAACAACATGTGTAACATGCATGCAGTCTTTTTAGTCTGATTATTGTGATGTTGCGAGTTGGTAAAAATGATGAGAGTGTAAATTAGGGTGGCAGGGTTTTATTCAGGGAACATTTTTTAAGGGACATTGTGTTGTGTTTCAATTGTGTTAGGATTACATCAAGTTGTTAGCCTTGTTTTAACTGTCTTCTGTAAATATGTTTGTTGGTGTGCATTATGATATTTATAATGATAATGATCCTTGTGTAAATAAACAAATAAGCACATGATCTTATTTATTGAGTGATGTTTGATGTTTTCATATATGTCGTTTTGTGTTTCCTGCCAATGGGACTGCAGATGTAAATTAGCCTAAGGCTAACTCTGGTGCAATGCATTAAATGGTTACATGTATGTTTTAATTGCACATTGTCCCTTACAAATTAAATTGAGATAATAATAAAGGACAATAAAGATAATTTTCCTGAATTATTGGCGAGTAAGAATCCTTCAGGTGTCACTGGCACTATAAGGGCTGTAGCTTTGTGTAATGGCCGTGAATCATGGTACAGTAGCTTCTTTGGCGTTGCGAGAGGACATTCCAAATGTGCAATTTAGGCTAGAGTGAGTTTTCAAGGACTGTACTGATGGCAGTGGCCCACAGCAATGACCACTCATCAAGCGGAGAGAGTGCGGGAATCTCCTCTCCTCTTACAGAAGTTATCACATTCTCACTGTGCGCAGAAATGCGTCTCTTGGCCTCTCGCTTGAAATCAGACCATTTTAACTACCGTATTTTCCCGAGTATAAGTCGCACTTTTTTTATAGTTTGGTTGGTCCTGTGACTTAGTCAGGTGCGACTTATATATCAAAATATATTTAATCTAACATGTTTTTAAATGTTAATTCCTACTGACTGACATGAACCAAGAAGTAAACATTACTGTCTACAGCCGTGAGAGGTCGCTCTAGGCTGGTGACAACTATATGCTGCTCCTGCTTCAATGATGTGGAATGAGATCGAGAGCTTGGTGAACTTGCTTTTTGGTCTCGCTGGCTTGTTATGTTAATTTTGCCTTTCAGCCTCCCAGCTATGTTCTTTTTGTGTAGCTGAATAACTGTTATTGTGTTACATTAACATACCGGACACCTATTTAGCCTGTTTTTCTGTGTGCTATTGTGTAGTTAAATAACTATTAATGTGTTACATTAACATACTGGACACCTATTAGGCCTGTTGTTCTGTGTGCTATTGTGTAGTTGAATAACTTGCCTTTCCAGATTAAATGACTGTTTTTGGCCTTGGATTTTATGAAATTAATTTCTAAATAAATGCTTATAGTCAGGTGCAACTTATATATTTTTTTTTCCTCTTCATGACTAATGCAATTTATAATCCAGAGCGATTTATAGTCCGGAAAATATGGTACTTAAAGGTCTGTGGCTCTGAACTCACGGCATTCACAAATTCTGTCACTTTCTGCTGTTTCATTTGCTTCATTTTGTTGCTAAAGTCAGAACTGAAGCCCACAAATAATAACGTTAAACTAAATTCTGGCTCTTCATAGGCAGACCAGATAATTGGGGACGTGTTTGGAGCCATTTATAGTAAAATGTTGGGATGGTCAGACAGCTCATGCACATGTGTAAAATTTCAGGATGATTGAGATGTATGAGGAAAAGACCTGTGTGAACAGGGTTTTATAAATGTGACAAAAATACTGCGCATGTATGTTTCTTGTTTTGTGTGTACATAGATTTCTACACCTGCCTATACAGTTTTCTTCATACAGTGTTCTACATTTGGCCCCAGATGTTTCCGGAGGGAAAATAGGGACCTGTTTGACCAACAAATCTTTGCTGTCTGCTGAGTTGTTAGAAATTTGCATCTCTACTCAGCTGCCTTAAGTAGGCTAATTTATGCTTCCATACATGTCCTAGCTTGGCTTGACATGGATGGCCCCTTCGCGCCAGCCCAATAGCAGGGATCTGTATCTCCATTACAGCTGGGCTACCTGCTTCTCCATTTGTTTCCTAAACCAAACCAACTATTTTATTTTCCCTAAACCAACCAAGTATTTTTGTTGCCAAGCATTGACAGAAAACAGAAAGGAAATGAACAATACAGAAGTAAAATTAGGTTAAAAATAATGACGGACATTAATATAATTGGTAGTCAAGTTCCAGGCCAAGAGTGATGTACCACATCATTGTCTTGGAGCAACTCTTAATTATGATGTTCTAGGAATAACACTAACATGGCTATATCAGTGAAGAATAGCCACTGATAAACTGATAAATTCTTCAGAAAAAAGCCCTCTGTTACTGTCAAAGATTATATTATGGGGCATCACAGGCAGGAAATGTTGGGTTTTCATGAGCAGCAACAATTTCTCAAAGTGAACGTGATGTAGGAACTTTCTAGCCAGCTAGCAAACAATGTACTGTTTTTTTTTTAATATGAACATCATTGTTTATATTAAGGAATGCAGAGCACTTAACAATTCCCTTCCTTCCTACTAGGTAATGAAAGCACACAAATTTAGTTTATGTAGGCATTATTTGGGAAGCCTCATTATATTCATTTACATCAATAAACTTTCTAAACAGAGAGTATTTTAAAATGTGCTAAAGATCTTTGCATAATTTTAAATCTTGATTTACTCCTTTTAAATTAAGCAGAAGCCTCACTTGTAAAAAAACGTCATAGTCTTGTCACAGGTCACTGACTACTTATGTTCACTCATGATTGCATAAAAAAGAGAGCAGCAAAGTATTGTCTTTACATAAATAATAAACACAATGAAGAGAAGATGGACAGTTGTCAACATACGAAAGAAAGAGAGGCATTGATATAGAACATGTGTTTTTATAATATAACACAAAACACAGAAAATTGTAGTTGTAATCTGTATCCTTTTTAGGATTGCCAGGACTGCAGTCATTTTACAGCATGCACACTCTTACTCACATTCAGTCCTACAGGCAACAGAGAGTCCTGCATGTCTTGGACTCTGGAGGGAAAAACCCACAGAGCAATGGGTACAACACACCACCAAGTTACTTCTTTCTTTCAATAAGACAATAGTTCTTACCATGCTAAAAACATATGAGTACAATAGTTTATTTCCATGTCAGTGCAGTTTGTGTCTGTATTAGTGTTGGCGTACATGGATACGAAATGGTTTACGTATAACTTTAGCTAATATTAATGTATCATATCAAGGGGCATGTTAACAGGCAATAGAGGTGGTGAAATGTTTTACTTACTGTGAAAGTAAGTGTTTCCTCTAACAGCAGAGTTAGTGCATTAGTGTCCCCTGTAGGTTTGTATCTCTTGCCTGCTACAGCTTTCTGCTTAAATGGCTGTGGTTATGACTGAAAGCTCATAAACTGAGTGAGCAGAGCCACTGGCAACGTGTGTCCTTGGACTTCAACAAGTTGCAATAATGTGCCCTTGAACATGGCATTTAACTCGGAATGTGTGTAAAACCTAAACCTGTCATGGTAAGACTCACCCACTGTGTTTGCTGTAATGAATGCTTTCAAACACTTGTCTCATGTCGCATTAGAGAGGGGGGCATAGGCGTCCTCCCTTATAAAAAAAACAATAACAATACAAATAATTATGTAATGAACCGTATGTATTGAAAGTACTATTTTTTAACTTCATTAAATCAGATTTTGTGAGAAGGTACAAGTTATCAGCTGTAACACCCATTAACATGGTATGTAACCAAAAACCACACAGTAGTCGTTAATACAATATCATGAGTATGAGTCTGACCACACTTCTCGACTCAGCTTTCAATTTGATACAGTTACATGACTGCTTCTTGCAGGGTTGTGACACTGTTACATTTACACACCTGTTTACAGACAGACAGACAATTAAACACCTGGAAAAGTAGTCAAAACCACCTATGTAGTTCCCATAACAGTAGGGGTCTCCAGAAATGTATATACGCATGTGAGCTGCTGCATATAGTCTCTGGCAGCACCTTTCTACTTTGGGCCCCCTTTCTCTGACTGTGCCAATCTTGGAACTCTGCCTTCATTTTGATCTAAACTAGTTTCCTCACTCTATCTTATAGCTATGATGTTACCCTGCTGACAAAAATGTGGCAACAGACAGACAGACAGTTGGACAAGGTGAAAAGAATACCAACTTCACTACATTTGAGTAGATGCAGTCTGACCCCTTTCTCAGACCACATCTTTGAATGTGTGTATGTGTGTTATCATTTGCCATGATGATACGGGGTCACACATTAAAAACCTTTCCCCACATATAGGGTTATTTTTGTGATGAGGACTAGCTGAAATTCCAGGGGGTTGAGGTGTGATGACCCTGACCGATTGGTGGGTAACATCACACAAGGACAAAATTTTAAAAAAGCAACCATGTCAACATCAACAAATCTTACTCCGAAATTAATTTAAAAGATTTGCACCCCTGCCACACATTTACATTTAAAGCAAGACTATTAAAGTTCTAGAATAAGAAATGTGTACATTTATACACCTGTAAATTCAATGCTGAATTCAGTATCTATCAAACACAGTCAAATTCAATCAACTCAGGTGATGCTCCTCAGCCTTTGTCTGGTTTTACAAAAAAACTATTGTTAACCACTGACAATTCTCAGTAACTTTGCTGACTTCTGCAATCTAGCTCATGTTTTAGTCAGCATAATGAGTTACAGTAATATATCTATTTGAGCAGTAACGAATTAATATAACATGGTACTAATAATATTTCAGTAATATTACTGCAGGTATGTCATTTAACACGTTACAATCCATGTTAGTGACGGAAGTGAAGTGTTTATTGTTAAATAATCCATCCACACCACACATAATTATATTAATATAGTCTCTGTGTGTGTTTAATATGGCCTATAAGTTCATTCTTAAGTCTATGTACTGTATGACTGAAATATGCAGGCCTATATGTAGGGCTAATGATGAAGCCTAATCTTCCAAATGCACTTTGATTTACATTCTTGAATCACATATGCCCATGTATTCCTTGTTCTGTTGACTAACACAGAAAGATTAGATATTTTTGTCTTGTCATGTCATTATAAGCTGCATTATAGAAGGTATTGGTCTCTTGTGTTTCATATGACTAAGCCTAAAATTAAAAATATTTATTCCTATCTCATAATATGTAACACTTTCATCCTTTGTCTGCCTTCTGCAATGCATTTTGAGAGTAACTTGCCTGACACTGGTTATAGTACTTGAAAGCATAATACATAAAATTAATGTGGTTTTATCACAAACCATACTAAACCAAAGTAGTAAACTACAGAATAGGAGTCTGTTGTTTCCTGCCTGTGGTCCTCTTCCACTAACGATAAAGCATCTGACTGAAAAGAGTCTTAAGAAATTACAGGGATTTTAATGTGTCATTATCCTGTAACACTTTTTTCATGTGTTTTTTTGCAAGGTTCATCTTTTTTAGTGTTTGTTTTAGTAATTCTCTTTTGGACAAAGGTAGTGTTTCACTATCTCAATAAGACTAAAATCTTTCAAGTTTTCTTTCAGAGGAGTTTTAAAATGTCTCAAGATACATCCACCGTGTTTTAGTCGGCTATGTAACATTTCTGTCATGTCTTTCTTTTGGTGAGGAATGTATTAAAATTTGCCCTAACCGGCCATCAGTGTCCATTTGATGGCCTCATTCTGATGTATGATATTCTGATATTTTCTTGTTCGTATACGGCAGCCTTGGTGTCAAGGATGAGCACTTGGAACAGCACAACATCACACTGTACAGTGTGTTCCTGTGTTCTTCACTCCCATGCCATTAAGGGAGTAGAGATGATTAAGGCCCCTAGATAATAACAGGAAAGGCTGTAAAGAAGTAGCAGCACCGGTAGATGAATAATGTCTATTTGGAGATTTCTATACCGAAACGTCAGAGGAGGAAATTCAGCTCAAGGACACTGAAAAAAAAATTCAAAATTGATTTGAAAATGAATGCTGCCTCAACATCTTTCCAGTCCGATAATCAGTCTGAATTGCCATTTTCATTTTCACATCATTATTCTGTCTAACATTGTGTAATTGTAATTGTCATTAATAAAATTATCAAACCTAAAATACACGTTGCAGTGTTAGGTTGTACCCCCTAACTATAACCACCTGTGATACATTCCCCAGCATGATCTGATATTGCTATGTTGTCTGTGGAACATCATAATCAATGTTGCTCCAGAACCATCATTTCAACTGACCTATCACATTTCTTAGTGACTTAAGGAAAACAACGGGTCAAATATGCACATTTCATACTTTGGTCACCACAAACATTGCAGGGAAGGTCTTATTAAAAGCTCTCGATTTTTGTTGTCGCAAACATGGATGGAAATTGTCCTGAGGTCTCCTGAATACATTTTCAGTGGTTTCGCACTTAAAATCTTGAAATGTAGCCTCGAACTGCAGTCACTGGCTCAACTAGCTCAACTGCACCACCACCTCCTGATATGAAAGTCAGGTTATAAACATATATTGTGAACTTGATCTGTTAATATGGTATTAATGACACAAAGTTGAACATATCAATGGTTTTCAGAAACATTAATTGTCAGCATTTTATCCTGGTGACTGGGCTGCTCCAGATGTGGATTTTCTCACTTCATGATAACGAATAATGGTATTGGAGCAACATTATGAGGTTCAAAGAACACCAACAGAACAATATCACATATTGTGATATTCCCCCCACACCCTCACCAAATAATTTATTCAGCCTTTTCTGAATCCCTTTAATGTATAATGTCCTTACAGACCCTGTAATCACAAGACACCTGAAAAGGGTTGAGCACAGAGGCTGCTGTGCAGCAAAATGTATGCACTGGCAATAAGGCTCTCTCAAGGGTTGGTTGTTTATCATTCAGGTACAAAAAAGGAGATAAAGAAACAGACTGAATCTTAAAAGCTGAATACTGTATTTTCAAAATACCTCAGCAGAGGGTAAAGACATCCACACTTGATGTAAAAAGATTTTAGCTAGACAGATAGTCAGTGGAAATGAAAATGTGATGCTTTTACGGTGAATTATGAAAAGACCCTGTATTAACCTGCTTTGATCGAAAGAAACAGAAGGCAGCTGGACATTCTCATTTTAGTCAGCCTCTGTGATATGTGCTTAGAAATTAATTCATGTGAAAAATATAAAAAATAAGTGAATGATGTTCATGGCACATTGCTTTACTGCCAGCTTTGAGCTTGCCAGTCCGTGTGCTGCATCCTTGAGTTATTTCAAATGTATAAGCAACTGAACTAAAGACGAATGGAGGGACAGACAGACAGACAGACAGACAGACAGTCAGACAGATGAACCATCATCCAAGGAGTATATTAGGAAATGGACATCAGAAACCCTGTCAGTATTCAAGTCACAGCCTCAGACTTCCTTCAGAGGTCTGCTGTGTATTTCTCTCCAATTAGCATCATAATTAGTAACACTGGATGCTAATCCATGGCTAATTGGTTTTGATAGATCTCTAGAAACCAAAAGAAATTGCAATGCAGCATCTGCCCTTGGACTGCAACAGGACTCTATTCGATCTAGCTGTGTTTGATCAACATTCTGAAATAAAGCTGACTGTTTAAAGAACAACAAAACTCCTAAAGGTTACAACTGATTGAACAGTTTTATCTGATTTCATTTAATTTTTCCCTTTTAGTAATACAGCCTTGCTTTTTTTTTTAAACAATGCTTATAAAAAGATATCCACCACCTTGGATGTGTGCTCCTTTTATTGCTTTTATTAATGGAAGCATGGTCAATATAATTGGCTCCTTTGAGGAGAATTTACAAAAAGAACCCCATCTATTGTTAAAGTGAATACAGATTTCGACAAAGTATTGTCAATTGATGAAAAGTATGTAATGTTGAATAAGTGATTGCAGAAATATTCAAATAACTTTAAAGTTACTGACCTAATTCAACAGTGGTCCAGCCAATTGGTTCTAGTAGTCTCACAATTAGGGAAATGGAGAACATCTGAGTGCAGTGAATGTGAGTCACAAGCGATTGTAGTTTAAAGACAACTGTGTCTGGAAGGTCCAGTCACTGATTAACCCGTATTCCTGGCTACAATTACACTATGAAGACAAATGAACACACCAAGCAACTCCATGAGATGGTTATTAAAAAAGTATAAGTCAAGGGATGGATACAAAAACATTTCCTCATTTCAGTTGTGTCACAGAACATCTCTTGGATCTCAGTTAAATCCAACATTAAGAAATGGAAGGAATATGGCATATGTGTAAATTTGCCTAGAGCAGAAGAGACTAGTTAGGGACGCCACCAAAATACCTATGACTACTCTGAAGGAGTTAAAAGCTTCAGCAGCTGAGATGGGAGAGGCTCTGCATAATTTACATTTAAGGCATTTAGCAGACGCTTTTGTCCAAAGTGACTTACAGTAATTCATACATACATTCATACACTGATGGCGGTGGCTGCCATGCAAGGTGTCGACCAGCACATCAGGAGCAGTTTGGGGTTCAGTATTTTGCTCAAGGATACTTCAACATGCAGACGAGGGGAATCGAACCAGCAACCTTCTGACAAGACACTCCTGAGTCACAGCCACATACAACAACTGTTGCTCCAGTTCTTGACCAATCAAAGCTTCATGAGAGAGTGGCAAAGAGAAAGCCACTGTTGAAGAAAGATCATTATATCTCGACTAGAGTTTACCCAAAGGCATGTGGGAGATGCCAAACTGATTGGAAGAAGGTTCTTTGGTCTGATGAGACCAAAATTGATTTTTTCGGCCATTAGACAAGACGCTATGTTTGGCAGATACCATACAACGCACATGACCACAAACACACCATCGCCACTGTGAAGCATGGTGTTGGCAGCATCATGCTGTGGGGATGCTTCTCAGCAGCAGGCCTTGGAAGGCTTGTAAAGGTAGAGGGTAAAATATATAGGAAAATCTGGAGGTCAACCTGTTTCAGTCTGCAAAAGAACTACGACTTGGGAGAAGATTTATTTTTCAGCAAGATAACGACTTGAAGCCTACAGCGAAAGCTTCACAGAAATGGTTTTAAGACAGCAAGGTGCACGTTCTGGAGTATTCTAGTTAAAGTCCAGACCTCAATCCAATAGAGAATTTGTGGCTGGACTTGGAAAGGGCTGTTCATGCAACCTGACAGAGCATGAGCAGTTTTGCAAAGAAGAATGGAGAAAAACTGCAGTTTCCAGATGTGCAAGCCTGATTGACCTATTCACACAGACTCAGTGATGTGATTGTGGCCAAAGGTGCATCTACTAAATACTGACTTGAAGGGGTGTGAATACACATATTTTACATTATATATTTTTAATTGATTGCCATTACCGTGGTTGGCATCTCATCAACTGTCACTGCTAATTTCTTTTAACAGTTAACAAAACATTTATGTAAACCTTAACCAAGCAATTTAGTTTCCTAAACTTCACCAAACTTCAGGCAAATCTTTTTGGTGGGCACTGACTACAAATCTGTTTTGTTGTCAACATGTAAGTACTTTTTGCAACATTATATTGATGAATTGCTTAGATGAAAAGCTCCAAACCTTTTGCCATACAATAACATCCTTTATATTTGATTGTTTTCTGTCAAGAAACTAGACGGTGACCAGTAGAAGCATGATGGAACGATGTATTTATGAATGAGTCCTTACGTTGTTTGCTGTCATGCACATGCAGATTTTGTGAGACACATTCCTGCAAATAGCTTTATTCACTGAGCCACAAACAGAAGGTAATTTGAAGGAGGGGTAAGGAGGAAAGATTGCAAGGGCAGAGGGGTTGTTTAGTTGATTATAGTGTTTCCCATTACTTAATGAGACTCTTACGGCCTGTCATAATCTAAATTGCTGCACCAGATTCTCATATTGATCCAAAAATGTGTTTCACTTTCATGCAGAAGATCCCTAACATTTTGCGACATTGCTTCAGCAAAGTATCCTTCAGTCAGTCGACTGGGAAATTAATCAATTTCAGACTCTAGCAAATGTGGCCTGCTAACGTGGCTCATGTTTGCACGCTAAGTTTCTCATTTATGGTCATGTTTTTCTCAAAGTGCACCAGAGAAAACTTTTACTTTTAATTTTAATGTGCAAACTTTGTGTGTGCAAATTTTACGGGGGACCATGGACACCCACCATAGTCTTACAGAATCCTGTGAAACACCGGTATATATTAGTCTAGTCTGCCTAATTCAACCATACAACAACTAACCAACATTTATATTTTAGCTGACTGAGGTTCATGCAAGTTAGAACCTATGGCCCAGACTAGGACTGGGCAATATATCAGTATTATATTGTTATTCTTGCTTGGCTGTATTGTCTTAGATTTTAGATTTAATTATTAGTTGATCTGGCATCAGTGTTGTCTCTTCCTGGTTTTAAAAGCTCCATTCTGCTTTCTTATTGGGAAAAATCCCAAATCAATTGAACTCTGTATCATGTATTCACTGCTACCTTGCACCAAGGTAGACTGACACAAAGCACACACACACACAGGCTATTATGAATCCCACTCATGTTCTCGCAAGACCCATCCTACTCCTCGTCTGATTGGTTGGTACGCTGACAGAGATTTCCATAGTCTTGGTAGTTAACCACATTTTAAATGCTTCATATAGGCCCCTGCTTATTCTAATACTTAGTCAATAAATCCCATCAATGATTACTATAAGTCTAATTTTGTTAATATTTTGTGTAAGATATAGATCTGAAATATCTGCAGCGTATTTTTTGGATTGATAAATCTATTATGCTGTTTGTGGAGCTCAACCAAGACATTGATTTGCAGCTGCACAGTTTCATCTTTGATCTATTCTCTCAACTATAAACTATACTCAATTCTATACTATATTGTAGCCTATTAACTCTGTAAAGTATTTTACTATCATAATCACAGTAACAAGAAGCAACCTGGAGTAGTGGAAGAGTGAGAAGATCATAGAGACACACTATAGTATTCCTATAAAACTCCTAAAATAGCTCTATGATCATGCAGTGATGTCTGTGCTGCTGAAACTTCACATGCACATCAAGACACCTCTGTAACTATATATTATAGGAGAGACATGACTGCTGATAGAATTTTTAGGGGTTACATTGTGTTAGAGTTTTGGGTATTGTCCAAAGAAATGCAGTAATGCTGAAGTGTCCAGAAAGGATGCATGAATGTGAAAAACGCGATGTGCAAGTTTAAAAATAATGCGAAAATCAGCCTTGTGAATAAACAAACAGTGAATAAACATAAACTTTGCTAGTTTACCACAAATTCAAACTTTGGTTCATTTATGGAGAAAACTACTTCCAGCTTTGGCACTGAAAGCTGGCACTAGACAGAAATCCTAAAGAGCCAGTGATGAGGCTCACACTGTGCTCACAGTCTCAAATTACAAGTTTAACCTTACACATTTTTTAATATAGTTCTTTATCTTATTAGAGCCCATTACACCCTTGAAGCTTCAAATTTACCTTTATGTCCAGATGGGGCAGTTTGGCCTCCGAACTGCCAAATTAATTAATGTAATTGCATTAAGCCATCAGTTACGTGCATTCACAAAGGAATGTGTATATAAGCTGTGATAGCATGAAAGCCATTTAGGTGAAAATAGTATAAGACGAAGGAAGTCATATCATCTTTCAGAGATACTACCCAGACAGATAGGAAAGCAATTTTAAATATTTGAAGGAGTTCCAAATTATTTATATGCTTACATTTAATCTGTTGAATGAACACATTTAACGGAGATGGAATATTAGCTTTTTTGGTATCATTACAAGAAACATTCCAGCTTTTCAATGTGTAACTTTTACCAAGGGCATTGGTTTTCTGGGCTTTGAGCTATCATTTAAATATGAACTGTCAATTTCTTTCTAATCATTTTCTTTACGATCATTTCATTCTAAATCACTGTGTTCTCACAAAAGGAGGAGGAAAAGGAGAATGTTTTTAAAAGAGGCTGCCTCAGCCAGGCTGCATCATTGATGAAACATTTATCGCCTGCTTATGCTTTGCTTGCTTCTAGATGAGGCCTGTGCCGCTGGCAGTTTGAGTGATTTAGATTTAAGGTAAAGCAAAGAAATGCTGCAGGCATCTTGTGCAGAACATTCAGTCAACTCGAACCAAAAATACAAACGGAGCCAAGCCACACTCTTTGATGGGAGAATTTTAAGCTTTTGTTCACTGCTGTAATTTTCAGTTTTCCTGTTCTGCTTGAAGTATGCTAATAAAAAGAAGAAAAAAAAAATTGCTGTTAAACAAGTGATAATGATTTCAATGATCCCCTCAACTTTCCTTGACTGCCACTTTCAGTTGACACTTTTCGGTCCTGACGTGTCTTGGCTAATATCACCATAGTTCATAATAAATTGTAAAATCTGTTTATCCCTTGAGTTGCAGACCATTGCTGTTGACCATCTGCTACACCTGTATTTGAAAGAACCATGGTTCCAACAGCAGCAAGCTACAGGCAGGCTCTGATATACTAACAGGTTAATTGCCAGTCACTCCCAAATGATGTATGACCATTCCCAAAACCTTTAGCGTACACTTGAGCATTTGTTAGGTTTAGGAAAACATTGTGGTTGGGTTAAAATAACTATGTTACATATGAAGCGACATGCCTATGTTATGCAACTGCAGTTGGCTGACTTTCACAATGGATATGAACAGCGGTAAAAGCCCTGTATTTGTCTGACCCAAACATCCCTCTCCCTTTCCAGTCCTATGTGGACTTTATCTGACATATTCTTTTAGTGCTGTAATAATTACTATGTCCACTAGAGGTGGTCATCTTATATGGTCATTTTTCTAATGAGGATGGATAATTCACACACAGCAGAAAAAGTTAGTAACCAGTCAGTTTAAAAGTTATGAAGTTATGAAGTTGAACTTGAGGTCTCAGGAGTTTCAAGAATACAGTCTAAAGAGTACCCACACTGCAACATTTGTCCGGCCCAGTGAAGGGCCATAGAGCATACATGGCCCACAAACAGTTATGAATCAAGATCCACAGGTGGTAGCCAGAACAAAGGTGCCCATGCCCAATAATGTTCAGCTATAGTAAAACAGTTGGCTGAACCCAGGTCTATGTCATGGACACCCTTGTTCAAGCAACCTGATCTAGACTACCTGTGACCTCAGTCAGGTGGCTGTGAGGTACTTCACTAGACCAGACCAACTTTGGTTGAATACTGGATTTCATAGGGTTCTAATATGCCACATGTTACCTTGTGTTTCAGTTCTTCTTCCTTTAGTAACAAGAAATGGTTAATTTAGATTTAAAAGCATTTCTTAACTTACTAAGACCTCCCATGGATATTAAGGTAGGATAAGGAAACTGGAGAGATTGGGAATGCACATGATTGTTGAAATTTACTTTCTCTTCCCTGTTCTCAAGCAGGCACCGAGAAAGTATTTGACACTGTTGCCAAGTTGTTATCTGCTGGCATTCAACAGTATGGCTGGATTATATCAGTGTCTAGTTTACATAATTCACTGACACATAACTGTGAAAATCCATCCTCAAATGTTACAAATGCAAATAAATACACAGGTGTAATTATCATTAAACAGGCATCAAAAATTGAACACCAGTGATTCTTAACCTTACTGTAGACCATCTGCTACACCTGCACTTGAAGGCACACTCCCAACACTACCAACCTTTTATGTTTGTTTGTCTTATTGTCTGAGCATATGTCAGTTGCAGAAACTACAAACTTTGTACAACAACAACACATACATGGAGTACACACTGCCACCTGTATACTTTTGTGATACAGAGATATGTCATCAATTGCAAACTGGCAATTAGCATTGAGCTTAAAAAATTAATGAGCTTAAGATAAATCATCAAAATCATCTTTAATCTGAGCTTGGCGTTGTTGCCTGGACTGCTTTGACAGTTCTCTACTATGAAGACAGGCTGTTGTCCAAGCAGAGTCAGCTCTCTTGTATTGTGGCTTATTTATCAGAATCAGAATCAGAAAAACTTTATTGTCCCCTGCAAAAAGCAGTGGAAATTCGTCTTTGACGTGTTCACAGATGTGCAGTTAACATAAAAACAGCAACACAATAAATAAAATAAAATAAATACAGTGCATACGTACAATACAGAATGAGGACATTAAAAAGGATTTCATAGTGCATTGTTGATGATGTTGATGGCGGATGGGATGAATGATTTTTTCACTAAGTTTGTCCTAGCTAGTGGGACCCTGTAGCGACGGCCTGAAGGAAGGAGTTGGAATGAGTTGTGGAGTGGATGTGAAGGGTCATGTATGATGGAGGCGGCTTTGCGTCTGACTGCCTGTGTGGTGCCTGTTATTTTACTTGCGTGTTTGATGATGCGTGACAGTTTGGATTTGTCTCTGACGGAAAGAAAGGTGTACCAGGATGAGATGTTGTAAGTGAGGACTGACTCGATGAGTGATCTGTAAACAACTGTTAAAATGTCTTTGCTCACATTAAAACTCCTCAGTTTCCTTAGCAAGAAGAGACGTTGTTGTTGTTATTTTGTTCTCTTAGTTTGTTGGTACTTTAATAGTTTCGTTTTTTTAACATTTGATCATGTATTTTATCTTATCTGTTTCAGGAGTTGCTGAGCCTATGACCCAAAAATCAGATGATTCTGCTTTCAACATGACGAATAAGGATATCTGGTCATAGTGGATATGACAAATGGCGCTGATGCACAAGTTTGCCGTGGACTTCACTACAAGCGTTTGGGCTAATTGTACATACTTATATGTAAACTAATCATCTAAATGGATCTCAGATGTGGGAAAAATTGTGGGAGGACAAACGTCGCCACATATTAAGGAACATCTCACATCTACACAAACAGAGCGAACAAGATTATGGAGCTCTTTTTAATTTTTCTGAGGGAACTACATGAAATGCTTCCCTGGGCTGCAGCATGTGGACTCTACTGGCAAACCTGCTCTGTGAAAAGGACTGTAAACCTGTGTGTTTGAGTGTGTCGTTGTTTGTATATGCCCATCGTGGTATGACACATTGGAGGTGAGAGGGGAAGACATTTTCGGACTATCCTTTCTTTACAATGAGAGTTCTAGCTGGCGTGGCTGCAGTTTCCTGTCTGTGTCCCCTGGTGGTCTTCCTATGTGTTGTCTCCCAGAGTTGTTTTGGGACCCAGGTCGGTCTGAGCCCTAACACTAACCCCAATCCTAACCTGCACCCTAATCCCTGGGTCAAGTCACTGCCTAAACCAACACCACTCCCAAATTCTAGTCCTAAAAGACAAATGTCTCCACTGAAGCCCAACCAGAAACTCCGGAACAAATCACAGTTAAAGCCAAGGCTTGACAGCATGCTCTATCTAACCGACAACAATCGCTTTAATTCAAACCTTCCATCGACACTCTCCGAAGCCACATCAAGCTCAAATACTAGAGTCGAGCTACAGCATTTGTCCAAACAGAGCTCTAATTCAAGGCAAGGGTTGGCATACCAATCAAATACTAATGAAGAAGCGACAAATACCTCAAACAATTCAAACCAGACTTCAAAAGCCAACCCCAAAATCAATCCAAAACCAGGGATTGGCCCACTGTCGCAGCCCATGCCCAAGCCACTCTCCAATTCTAAGGTAGTGAACGGGCCTAAGACCAATTCTGAGTTGGTCCCCTACTCCAGTGCCAGCCCAGTGTTACTATCAAATCCTCAAGCCTATTCCAAACTCAGACCTTCTTCACAAACAATTATGAATACTAAATCCTACTCCAAGATCTCCAGCTCAAACTCAAGAGCACAGAGGAACCAGACCAAGTTGTCTGCCATAGACAACGATTCTCACCATCGACCCAAAAGAGGCTGGATCTGGAACCAGTTCTTTGTTCTGGAGGAACACATCGGACCCGAACCTCAGTACGTTGGAAAGGTAAGCTATGTTTATGGCTTTTTATGGCTTTTTTTTCACTAACCGCTTTTTGTCTCTTATGAATATGTGTTGAGCAATGTGCATGTACTTCTTGGAGCTTGTTTAATGTCTCTTATGAGATTTAATTCATTAATTGATTCATCAGTTAAATATATATATACAATTAGTTAAGTAATTAATTACTTGATTAATTACATTTTACATTTTTGAATTATTCTGAATACATAAATGTTCTCTGGGCAGGTGCAATGCTTCCTCCTGTAGCACATTTTTGATGTGACTACTAGGTGTCACGAAATACAGAAATTCACTATTCAAGTCAAGCAATAAGCAGATTTTTCTCTATCATTTTTCTGGACACAAAGCTAAATGCAGAGGCAGGTTTGTTAAGGTAAAAAGGCAGTGTAATCAGTTTAACAACAGGTTGGCAATCATAAAATGCAAATAATAAAATGAGAGGAGAAGGGAGGCCAACAGAAATATAAGAAAGACAGGAATTATGAGCGGGTAGGAAGAGAGAAAAAGGGCTGGGAGCTGTTTTAGTTAAACCATTTTCTTGAAAAGAGAATGGAGGCATGGTTGTCAGACGTAATCTATTACCATTCCAACCACAATGCCATCGTTGAAAATGGATGTTGGATATCTTTAGCATGATTATTAGCAGCGGTAACAATAACACTGTCAGGTTAATAATGTCTTCAGCCAGTCATTTGGAGTTTGTGTTCACCTGATGAATATAAATCCAATATTCATTCTCTTTTAGCTGTGTTTTGATCTCCATCAACTCCGGAGGGAAATATCTGTCTCCTTAGCAGCTAAATGTTCCATTATTTTCACCAGCTATAGCCACTATGTCTATCTACCATTTGGTGCTTAGCATGTAGTGTACAGTGTTTCTTTTGTGAGATCAGCTGCCTGCTGCAGCCACATATGGCTCTAAGACCACAGTGAGAGTGAACGCAAACAGTGAGATTACAGACTGGACAGCTAAACAAAGAGCTGAAACTTACTAAAAAGAGATGTCTCCTCAGGTTTTTTTCTGCTGTCAAATTGTTACCTTCTTTCCATTTGATATGATTTTATGATGAAAACATTGATTATAGCTACTTTGATGAAGTGGGAGATCCATGCAAGACTGTTGTTGCATCTGACGGTTTTCTGTTATTTTTTTTATTAACAAAAATCATGATAAGAAAGTGAGGACAGTTGATTCTGGAGTAGTCATGGTGGACCAACTTCTGGCATATCAGTAATTCAAGTAATTCAATTATTTGCTTACTAAATGCATTTTACTAAAAGTGCTTCCTTTACAAATGCTATTGTCAAAGTCAGCCAGGGAGTTTGTGCCAGGCTTGTGACTGAAAACAAAAAAACACAAAGTCTCTCTGTATTCTACATCTATAGATATAGCTGCATTTGTAAAACAAAGTGCTAAATTGCAAATCACTATATCATGCAGTAGCTACTGGCCTCAGTAGTTTCATTGTTTTCAATTTCATTCAGCCCTTTCTTTAAAGAGGTGATACAACCTTTTCCTTTCTAGACTGCGAATAACTGCAGAGCTGCAGAATTAGGTGGAAAATGTTGAATATTCTTCAGGAGGAAAACAGTTGAAGACAACCTCAGAGGAACAATCGAAAAAATATGCTTATCCCCATTATCCAGTCCAACCAACCTGGGGAAGTCTTTTTCTGTCTGAATCTGGGATCCAGTCCTGCGTTCTACAAAACACTATGAATTGAAAAACAATAATAACAATAATAATAATAATGATAATAATAATAACAATAATACTAATAATAATAATGCATTTTATTTGAAGGCACCTTTCAAAGCACTCAAAGACACCGCACATAACAACAACTGTACAACAAAAAACAGGCTACAATTTAGTGCAAAAATAAAACTAGATAAATAAGAGGATGCAGTTACACGGTGCCGGCTCAGCACAGAATTCAGACTCCACAGTCCTCACCATACTTTCCTTTCATTGTATTCTCCTGTACAATGACAATAAAGACTATTCTATTCTATGCTACACAGGAAGTCAACAGGGCCGGGTTAGCAGAGCATGTGAGCAGAGCTGAGGGGCGAGAATTTCCGCTCCCCGCTTACGTGGGTGTTCGCTCCTGACCAGACAGCTCCGCTCAAAGACCGCTCTTCGCTCACCTAAAATTTCATTCAGCTCCGGTGAAATTGCTCCACGCTTGCTCAAATTTAAAAGAGGCAGCAATTCCTGACGTTGCACCTATATGACCTGTCTGCCTGCTTTTCGAAATATTTTAGTAATTCCATCTGTCAACGAATGACCTCTGAAGTAGGCTAACCCTTGAAGGCACACGTGAGTCTGGACTTGTGCATGCCCTAGACTCGTGGAGAGCGGTATCGGAACAGAACTGGAGCGAAACGGAACCACTGCTCTGGCCTTTGGATTAAAACCCGCTCTGCGCTCCCACTATATTTTGCACGCTCCGCTCCCCGCTCGCTTCACTCACATGCCCTGCGGGTTAGGCAGGATTGAGCTTCCGAGGTGAGAATAGTGCAATAGAATGGAATAAAGAATAGGCAAGAGTATGTGGAGGGTTCAGACTCAGCAATCCTCACCATACAGGAGGTCAACCGGGCCGGGTTAGGCAGGGTTGAGCTTCCAGGGTGAGAATAGTGCAATAGAGTGAAATAGAGAATAGCCAAGAGTATGTGCAGGGTTCAGACTCAGCAATCCTCACCATACAGAAAGTCAACCGGGACAGGGTTGAGCTTCCGGGTTAAGACTAGTGAGAAAGAGTGGAACAGAGAATAGGCAGGGGTGTGATTATATGATTAGGCTGATACAAAGTAAGCCACTCGGAATAAGTGTGTTTTCAGGCGAGATTTGAAAGTGGAGACAGTGTCAGAAGTGCAATTGTCTGGTGGGAGAGAGTTCCAGATGCTGGGGGCAGATCGGCTGAATGCTCTTAACCCCATGGTGGTTAGGTTGGCAGATGGGGTGAAGAGCTGAATGGTAGAAGAGGATCGGAGAGTGCAGGAGGGTTTGTGGATATGGATCAGTTCAGCGAGATATGATGGTGCCAGGTTATGAAGGATCTTGAAAGTGAGGAGTAGAATCTTGAAATCAATGCGGGATTTGATAGGGAGCCAGTGGAGTTGCTGCCGGGCCGGAGTGATGTGTTCAGCAAAGGGAGTTCTGGTAATGATACGAGCAGCTACGTTCTGGACCAGTTGGAGTTTATGGAGTGACTTCTAAGGAAGACTATGGAGGAGAGAATTACAGTAGTCCAGATGAGATGTAACCAGGGTGTTTACAAGAATAGCAGTGCAGGCTGGTGTGGGTGAGGGACGGAGGCGGTTGATGTTGCGTAGATGGAAGAATGCAGACCGGGTAACATTATTGATGTGGGCTTCGAAGGTTAAGGTGCCGTCCAGGGTGACACCCAGGCTTCTTACCTGGGGTTATGGTAGGACAGTGGAATTGTCGATGGACATGAAGAAGGGGTTGTGCTTTGCCAGGGTGGATCTGCTGCCAACAAGGAGGACCTCGGTTTTGTCACTGTTCAGTTTAAGGAAGTTGAGTGAGAACCATGATTTAATCTCCAGTAGGCAGTTAGATAGAGCTGTGGGTGGTAGAGTGGAAGTAGGCTTGGTGGAGATATAAAGTTGTGTACCAGGTTTCTTGATAGTTGGAGAGATTGCAGCAGTCTTTAGTGATGATGGAACAACACCAGAAGTCAGTGAGGAATGAATGATATCAGTTATGAGAGAGTACAAGGCAGGCATGCAGCTTTTTACCAGGTAGGTGGGCAGGGGGTCTAACTGGCAGGTGGATGATTTGGATTTGAAGATGAGTCCAGTTATTTTGGAGACAGAGAGCTGATGGAGAATGTGGGCAGAGAGTGCAGAGAGGGTGTAGAGTTATTTGAAGCAGTCAATGTCTGGTGGATGTTTTCAATGTTGGCATTGAAGAAGGTCATAAAGTTATCACACTGTGCAGCTGTGAGTAGGTGAGATGGTAGAGCATCAGGTGGTTTCAGGATATTGTTGATGGTTGAGAATAGGGCTCTAGTGTTCCCATCTGCTGTCCTGATGAAGGTTGAGTAGTATGTGGTTTTGGCTAGAGAAATAGCATCCTTGTATTGCAGTATGTGATTATGATACATTGTGCACTGCTAGGCCGATTTTGACATGAAGGCGTTCCAGGCGACGGCCTTTGGTTTTGAGCTGGCATAGCGCTGGTGTAAACCAAGGAGCAGAGTGGGCAAAGGGAACAGACCTTGTTTTCAGAGGTGCAAGAGTATTTAGCAGTCACTGAAGTCACAACAGTTTAGGGGGGTTACACGAGAGCAGCAGATTAGGTCCAGAATGTGTCCTTTCGAGTGTGTTGGAAACTTCTCCAATAAGGCATGTGTGGTCCTCGGATAGAATGACATATTCTGGCAAATGTCAGTCTTCTCACAAGCCCTACATATTCCAGTAATAGACACAATAGTCCACATGAAGTTATCAACATACAGTTTTTTAGATTGTTCCCAATTTGTATGTTCATCAATATCACAGCCAGCGCAGGAATTTCACGAGGGCGGCCCTCGCAATTTGGCCTCGTCTGCCCTAAGGCCACAGTGGCCTTGATGCCGCGCCTGCACTGCCCTAGTTGATTTTGCAGTTTTCTCCTCTACTCTTCCTTTTCCCTGTCAACACGGCTTTGAACACCGGCATCTTTTGCGGAAAAGAAATGCATCTTTTTATGACATATTGGCAACATCAAATGAGACGATGCGTACATCACCAGTGGTAGGTTCGATTCGAGCCTGGCATGAACCGCTCGGGAGGGCTACATTGACAGTTTGACAGCAATCTATCACTGGCTAACCAGGAGACTTCATCAAACGCACCCCCGACGTCCGCGTGGCCGAGACGAGGAGGGAGAAGTCGCCGGGTCTGAGTTAAGATAGTAGCCCTTTTTACACAGCGTCTCTGCATTAACTCCAGAGCAGTGGTTCGCTAATTCTCCGCCGATGATGATTCACACAGAGCGAAGCATCTCCGCTGTACCGCTGTGTAATTCACACAGAAAGCCGGCCCTGCGGCTCCTAAAGAGGTGTGATGGTACACGTCGTGATGACGATGTCGGTGTTTCCCAGGTGTTCCCTGAAGTCTCGGTCGGGAGGACTGACGGTCGCGGTGATTTATTTTCACCACAAACATTCAGTGAGTAAAAGTTTTTTTTTGCCGGTGACAGACGCTGTTTTTCAGGCAGAAATGTGACAAAGAGTCGGGAGGACAGACAGGAGGACAGACAGGAGGACGGACGCTGCTCCACATACAGCTGTGGTGATTTTTTCCTCATATAAGTTACCAAAGACAGTTACAGTAACTACGTTACCTTTGTTTGGTCCTGCAACGTTGCTCTGTGTGACATTTCTCTGTATTTAGTTGAGTGAAGGACCTGTGTAGTTATCAGACTTTCAGACCGACACGCCCTCGCTCCGCGCCTTCCGGCTTATCCGTTCACACTGGGACGGTTCACAAGCTGAAACTCTCCCTCTCCATCACCATCTTCAAACGATAGTGACTGATTTATCACATAACCTGGCATAAATGATTGTCACTTTGTAGTATATGTTAAAAATGAATATGAAATAAAAATAAATGCATTTATGAATTTATAAATAGTTGAAAGTTGAACATTTCTCGCCTGAGCTTGTTTTATGTATTCATTTCACAGATATTTATACATTCTTAGTCCTTTAATCATTGTTTTATTTTATGGCCTTGCTGCCCTGGCTTTTGGCCTTTGTGCTCTCAAATAATTGACAACACGAAAGGCCAAGTGGCCTTGCCCCTAAAATGGGGAAATTCCAGGCCTGATCACAGCTATATGTTCTTGAGTAGTAGAAGTCATTTAAAGGGTTGGTAATCCAGTTGGTCAGAAAAGCGAGACACTTTCTGGAGATACCGCTAAGCACATTTCACTGGAAAAACATCTTCATATTTTCAAATTATAAAAGAACGGTGCATGCTTTTCACTTTGACTAAGAAATACTCTGCAGTGGGATCATTTCACAATACAAACTTAAAACTTCTCATAAAGTAATGTTTTAATCAAAAGTAAGATGTAGCATCAGTGTTTAAAGGATGTAGAATCAATGTGATGCAGCCATCATGCTGTCCACCATTTATCATCAGTGCATTGATTTGAATTCATTCAGTTCAGTCAGTTAAATCTAAATATTATTTTCATATAAGTGTTAATAAAGATCTCTCAACCTTATTTAAAATATAGCCAACATAACATGAAAATGTATGTACAGCTAAACAATGCCACAATGCCTATTTGTATTAAATAGTAAACCAAACCATAAAATGGGCCGTTTTAATAACAGGCCAGAATTGTGCAGAATATCTAAATAAATAAGTCAAACTGTTTTAAAAAAGGAGAACAGGAAAAATAAATACAATAATAAAATACAATTAAACAACAACAGATTACTACATACCACAATACCTGTCCAACAAAGTCCAAACTTAAAAGAAAAAGTTAAAGTGTATGCTATATTTTGAACATTTCTAGCAAAGCGGGTGTCAATTTTTACAACTGAGAGATGCGAGTAAGATGCTTATCTATACACTATATTACTTAACTATACTAAAGATCACGAGAAGAGGTAAACAACAACAACAACAACATGAGAGTGAATTGCGGAAACAGCAGTCAGGCAACCTTGTTTTTTCCCTTCTCCAAGCAGCATTATTCGCACTAACAGCAATATTAAGTTCACGTGTGCTAGCTTGCAGTGCCAGTGCATTTCTTTGTAGTCTGTCTGTCTTGCTAACTCTAACTAAGCTGGGCATCTCTTGAGGTCTTCTCTGTCTGTGATGTGCTGTCTGTGTTTTATGACTGTGTGCCTGACAGAAGTGAGAGTGAAATACAACTATTTATTATGTTTGATAGACTGCAACAAGTGACGGTTATTAGGAACTGCAGCTCGAAAAAGATAACATGCCGCTTCAGCACGTGCTCATACAGTACAGGGTCCGTGACTGGAATGAGATCCCCTGCGATGATGTAGTGAAACCTCAGGCCATGTGTGAAGCCAGTTGTAATGGTTTATCTATCCACCAGGAGAAGCAGAGATGATGGAAACTGAAGCATTACATCAGTGTGAAATCAGCTCTCCTTACTGTATCATGGGCATACGATATTTGATGTGTGTGAGAGAGTGTGATTCTAACACGGAGCATATTTAATGATTAATAAGCTACCATATCATGAGATCATCAACATTATGCTTCAGCTAATTTCTTTTTCAACAGTTTTGCATGAAATTGAAAGTAATATGGCAGGGGAATTAATAATTTAACAGGAAGTAAAATCTGTGTGTGCAGTTCTTGTCTGAGCAGATGACTTTATCTGCAGTGGTACCAGGACGAACTTTTATAGAGTAGGAACTTTTTCTTGTTTGTTATGTAGTTGTATTAATGTCATTTCTCATGCTGTTAGATGACTGCTAGAACACGCCATCAGGTGCGTGCAGAAATCCAAGAGCATACATATTTTTTGCCGTGGTGAAAATGTAATTTTTTGAAAAGCTGAATGTCAACAAATATGGACTGAAGTAGAATATTTTGTTTCAAACAACATTAGGACTTATTACATCAAACTTTCAATATATTTTGACTTTTCAATGCTCTGAAATTGTTGGAAATGTTCGGATCACACAAGTCAGAAGCAATACTATGCAAAACAAAACAAAGACAAAAACATTTGCACATTTTTTAAATATTTTAGCAAGTGTTGAAGACACATTAGAGCATTTTTTGAGTCATCAAGTGATGATGATGATGATGATATGATGATGATGATATCTCCTAGCTGTTGAGTCTTCCTTTAATGCCATAAATCATGAAATTTCCCAAACTGAATAAATACTGCATGTTTAAACACAAAACGACCTAGCTAGCTCAACGTTGTTATAAGTAACATACCTACTGAAAAGTTTCCATGGATAGATTTATAGGCTACTACTTATCTGCAAACTTCACGTCTAGTAACTTTAAAGTGTTATAGAAAAAATTTTATCGTTTCTAAAATCCACAATATGTTTTTACCTAACGGTGTATTCTGCTTTAATCCATATGTGTTGGGGTCTATCCTTTCAAAAATAAAATTTTCACCGGCAAAATATTTTGTTAGTTTGGGTTAGGGTTTCTGCACGCACCTGATGGCTTGTAGTAGTATCTAACTAATCTAAGAAATCACATTTATTTAACTACAATAAAAACAAGAATAAAAAACATATTCATACTATAACAGTTTGTCCTGGCTGCTCAGATGAGTGCCACACACGCAGTTTTTCCTTCCTGTTAAATCAATTCAACAGCCATATTACTTTCATACCTTTGTTGAAAAACAAATAGCTGAAGCAAAATATTGATGACTTTGTGATATGGTTGATAATCTTTAAATAAGCTTGGTCCTTGATCATTTCTTTCACTTGAAATATTTGGTTTAAATATTTCACTGACTGTGGGTGGTTACAATACACATGAACTACTACGCTCAGGTGACGCATTTTCAGCAGACATTATTGTTATTAGGCAGTGTAATTTTTCTGATATTTTTTATCAGAAATTCCTCATGCAGTGGCGGATGATAAAAGAGATGCAATCAGTTTATAAAAGTGTGTTCACGAACATCCTCTGCATATCTTGGAAGTTGACAGAGGCCAAACACATTATTAAAATAACAGTGTATTGCTTTGCTCTGATTCAATTGCCATCCCAACAGGTCTCCCAGCCTAAATGCTCATCTGGCAGCTGCAGGGCTGTTGAATCAACTGGAGAATTTTGTCCCACATTTTGTCGGTGTGCATCCATAGACAGACAGATCTCGGGAGGGGGAGCCGCCGTGCACGCTTTCTTACCTCCGATCAAACTGTCTGAACTTGGCAGTGCTGATAAAATTGAATCCATGAATCTGCTACTGCACTGACTGTTCATCCCCTAACATGCTATGCAGAACATATTTAGTGTAGTAATTAGCTAAAATAGAGAAATGGAAGTCCGCTTGTGAACCGGAAGTCCACACCATTTTATTTATGTACAATGAATACGCAAGCTGAAAAACTCAGTAAGACAAAATGGTAATGAGACCGTTCATCGTCTATATCTCTCCTAAAATGTTTTCAGAAACATAGCATAGTGGTCTGTTGAGCTATAATGCCATCCTGATACCACCTTGGGAAAAACACACTCTGTTTTTTCTCATTATGTAGCATATCAATTTCATACATCTGTGTCTTTCTACTGAATAGACAGCTCACTTTTATGCAAGGGGACCTTAAGTCTACTCATTAATAGTGCACTATGTAGTTTGGGAGAAGAACATTTTGAGTTGCAAGTTATGGGCTTCATCTGTTGGAGGAGGAATTTCTCTATAGTGTACCTCTTTTTTAGTATTGATGCTGAGGACCTAAGCAAAACCTGCAAATGTATGGTCAACTGCACACCAAGATTGTATGCTGCCAGACAATATGCAGTGGCTTGCAATAGCATTCTAACCCCTTGAACCTTTCCATATTTTGTCACGTCAAGCCACACATGTTAATGTATTTTATTGGGATTGTGTGATAGGCCAACACAACGTTGCGCATAATTGTGAAGTGGAAGGAAAATGATACATGTTTTTAATTTGTTTTTACAAATAAAAAACTGAAAAGTGTGGTGTGCAAAAGTATTCACCCCCCTTCACTCTGATACCCTTAAATAAAATCCAGTGCAACCAGTTGCCTTCAGAAGTCACCTAATTAGTAAATGGAGTCCACCTGTGTGTAATCTAATCTTAGTGTAAATACAGCTGTTCTGTGAAGGCCTCAGAGGTTTGCTAGAGAACATTAGTGAACAAACAGCATCATGAAGCCCAAGGAACAACCCAGACAGGTCAGGGATAAAGTTGTGGAGAAGTTTAAAGCATGGTTAGGTTATGAAAAAATATCCCAAGCTTTGAACATCTCATGGAGCACTGTTCAATCCATCATCTGAAAATGGATAGACGAGTTTATTTATAGATGAGTGGCAAGAAGAAAGACATTGTTGAAACAAAGCCACAATAAGTCCCATTTGCTGTTTGCCACAAGCCATGTGGGTGACACAGCAAACATGTGGAGGAAGGTGCTCTGGTCAGCAGGACAACGAGCCTACAGCCAACATACAGCCAGAGCTATAATGGAATGGTTTAGATCAAATCATGTTAATGTGTTAGAATGGACCAGTCAGAGTCCAGACCTAAATCCACTTGAGAATCTCTGGTAAGACTTAAATTGCTGTTCACAGACACTCTCCACCGAATCTGACTGAGCTTGAGCTAATTTGCAAGGAAGAATGGGCAAGGATTTAATCTATAGATATGCAAAGCTGGTAGAGACTTACCCTAAAAGACCTGCAGCTGTCATAGCAGCAAAAGGTGATTCGACAAAGTATAGACTCAGGGGTGCTAAATGCTTTTGTACGCCACACTTGTTTTTTTATTTGTAAAAAAAAAATTGAAAACCATCTCACCATTTCCGAGAGTCTGTATTAATGTATCACAGCGCAGAAATGGTCCAGTTGGCTGATGTGTAATTAATAGATTCCTTTCTCAATGTTCAACATAAATGTATCTGTGGCTGGACACCTGACAAAGGGTTCCTGCCCCTAATATACTGTTTCTGTCATCATAGACATGCTCCAACACTGGGCACTGAATACACTGAACTCAAGAGAAATGTCATTCAAAACCTGTTTCTAAATTTGAGCAAGGAAGAGAACAAACTGTTATTTAAATGTCCTAGTAGTACACATTGTCAGGCATTACTATTTCTTGCTCCACTGGATTAAACTGGTTTCCTATTTACGGTATCTGTCGTCATGACATGTAACTCATAGTTGTGGAGCTCCATTGACCTTTTTTCCATTCACCACATGTGGCTTTTACTCAGAGTTGACTGAATGAACTCAGGTTAGCTGTCCCTGAAACTGGATCTGCTTGTTGGACATTAATTATGAAGAGATGTGTTACGTGGAAGTTAAAATCAGCTAGACTTAGTGTTTCAATCTTGAAGATGTTTCTCCTTTTAGACGAGAAGCTTCATCAGTTAGTCAAAGCCGTTGTCCCCACCTTGATGTTACATGTCAAGTCATTGAGGTCACATGTCATGAATCATTCAGGGTTTCTGCCTAACAACACACTCCCTTGGATCAAAATATGAAAAATAAATACAGAATAGAAGAGCTATTTTCAACCAGCATTTTTTTTAACACAGGCTGCTTCCTTCACTCACTCAATGCTTTATAGTCCATTTTATCCAGTAAGACAGGTCAGGATAGTCAGGATAGACAGGATATGCCATCAGAAACACCTGATTTCACAGCTACCTCATTAATTTCACAGACATAAAAACAAACACTGCAAAAGTAACAGTAGAGCAGCTGGACAAAAGGAGACGTAACACAGAGTGATGAATTCTCAGATTTGAAATAACTCAATCCAAATCTGACTTAACTAAAACTTTTTCATTTTACTCACGAGCAAGAGCTCCACTATAAAGTGAAAGTCATGTTGCTGAAGTGCATATAAACTACTTCCCCAATTTTCACTTTCTCAAGTGCCTGATTGTCAGTGAGGACATCTTCCCTTATACCTTGCTGCTACATGTATTTGTATGTTTAATAGGTCAACTCCTTTCACACTGTATGTTTGGACTATAGAATATGACACGTCATGTCGTTCACATTTTTTTCAAATGGTTACAAATTGGGACACGGACTGTATATTTAAAGAATGATTTGCTCACTGTTTTAAGCAGAGCCCTCCTGCTTAAATTGGCCAGCTGAATAATAACCAACCACACAAAAGCACACAAAACAAAAGACACCACCTTCTACTCAAGAAATATGTCAGTCGACCACAAAAACCCAACAACTACCAAAAATACCTTCCAGTATTAATTTTTGCAGCTGACAAATCTCAACTACTTTTTATTTTCGTTATCAATGTTTTGATAAAAGAGCAAGTAACATTTTGCAAACAGACAATCAACCAAAATATTGTAGTAGTAGCAAAACAGCCATCACAAAAAGGTTACCTGGCACAAAAGTTCCTCCTTTCCAGCTGCTGAACGACAGGCTCAGGAGCTGTGTACTGTGAGCACAGCACATCTTCAGTAGCACTTATCGCATCCAACTAGTATTACCTTATGTCTCACATGTAAGAAAACACCTGACAGTGTTATAATGAACATAAAGAGCAAACTTAGTTATTGGTAATACTCACTGCTATCTTGTAAGTTTTGGGAAATTTTGGCTGCACTTCCTCTTCCCTTCTTGTGGCACTAGCCCACTTATGGCTATAAGAATACATCTGTCTCGCTCTGTGAAAGACTGCAGTCATGTGCCCTTGAGGCTGTTGTAAACTAGCATTCAGCTGTTGACAGAAACTTAAAATGTCACCTCCAGTTCTCACTGAAGTATATAAATCCTGTGCTGACCACATCCTCCCACTTATCCACTTAACCTTCTGCTTTTGTTTTTTTCTCACTGCAACATGTTATTACAGCTAGCTGTTGCACCATGTACAGAGCAGTGTTCGCTTTTTAGTCAAAATATATTAATACTGATCTCATCGTGTGTCCAAATTCCACTAAATCCAACACTGCACTTCCTTTGTTCCTCATCAACAAACCTTCCAAGTGCGAAACAGATCCAAAGGATTATTCTCTAGATATACAAATAATATAGATACAGACAATCAGAGATTGCTTTATGGCTAAATTGTTTAGGTTCCTACCACATAAATATTAAACATGACAGTTCAACAAGGACTGAAATAAAGTAGGACAGGCTTTTGTGGGCATGAAGTTGCTGATCCTTGGGGCAGACAGAGGATAACACACCCATTGCAGGAAGTCACACTTAGACTGTCTAGACAGAAGATCAAGCCAGGAGCAGGAGAATTGTCGTCATGCTACTGCTCACACCCATAAGTCTGTGCATGTGTATGCATACACAGTGCCATGGTGAGTGGCCCATGGTTGGCCTGTCCAGTGGCCAGTTGGGATGTATGAATGCAATGAGGCTGATATGATCTGCTCTGACACTGACATTGCGTGACATTGACACTGCACTCTTTATGAAGGTGAGGACTTGAGCTGGGACTGAGACCCAGGGGAGCTTTAGTGTGTGTGTGTGTGTGTGTGTGTGAGTGTTGAGTGCGTGAGGGTTATGTTATGTGGCTGGCTCACTGAAGGTGGAAACAGATGTGCTGTAGGTGCAAAAAAGCACACATAAAGCCAAAGTGGGGTGCGCACACACACACACACACACACACAAACACACACACACACACACACACACTCAGAGCTCCCCGGGGCATACTGAGTCATTGTTTTGTAGGGTGCTGTGACAGCTGAGCTACGTTTTTTCTCACTCAGATGAAGCCTCGCTTTCTATTGATTGCTCTGAGCATAACAACAGAGAGGTTGAAGTGCAGGCGCTGCACCCACTTTGAAAATTACATGCACACGCACACACACACACACACACACACAAACAGGTGCACAGACACTCATATAGTGTGCACTGACATTGACTGATGGAGAAAGCTATTCTGCTCAAAGGAAGGCAGTAGCAAAGCACAGGTGAGGTAAGGCGACTAAAGCATATTATAGAAGAGGACAGAGGAGCAGAGAGGAAAGCAGAGACAGAAATAAGAAACAGAAATGAGGTTAGGAAAAGAATGGGGGAGCTTTGGAATGAGGATGAAACTACATTCCCAATATAGTTGCTAAATATCAACACATTGTAATAAGAAGTGTCCACACTTGTGTTTACATGTAATTTTTAGCACCTGAACAATACAAAAATTACTAAAATGTCCTTTTACCTCTTTTGATTGGCAAAACCTGAAATTGTAGCAGTCCGGTTACTCTGCTGATTTGTAGCCTCACAAATTGCTTGTTCTTGTCTATTTTTCTGTTTCTCTAGTCAGACAAGTGACTGAGCATTAAATAGTCGGTGAATAAGACCACCTGTTTATGCACTGCAGCACAGACGCATTCATCAAGTTACTATTTTATGATCACAGGTGTCTGACAAAGCAAATAAGTCCAGTTTATTGATGGCATGTATTATGTGATCAACTCCACAGCTGCTATCTTGAGACTATGCTTTGAATTTATAAGCATCATGGGCTGAAATTAATTGAAAACTATTGGTCACTGTCGGTAACTTTTTAATTAGAAAATAATATGATGGGAATGAAATACAATGTAACTTAGTATAAAACTGTTACTCATCAATGAAATATATTTGATTTTAAAATAAACTTGTGGGAATTAAATGCAAAGTAACATTTAGTATATAACGGTTACTCATTATTTGAATGTGTTGAATTATAAAGTAAAGTACAACTTAAGTTGATAAATTGCAATCATAATTTAATACTGTGGACATTTCAAGCGGGTGCACTTTTATTTTTGTGCCTTGCAGTTCCAATTCACCGCCATTAAATTTAAGAAGCATTTGGTTTTAGATTAGAGTGCTGCATCTAACCTGTCAAACACCACACGCATCAATGAGATCTGGGAATTTAGTTATGAATTAAGTTATGATTGCAATAAATCAACTTCAGATGATGAAATGATCCCCGCACTTTTAAATGCATTCCCTCTCAAGAAGTGGTAAAGAAGGTGAGAAAACGCCTGCTACAGGACAGCTTTCTGCCCAGCAGAACCAACTTCACCCGAGATTACATTTGTGCCTCACTTGACCTCTGAAGACCACCTACTTCCAGTATAGTGACAGTTTCTACGGACAGAAGCATGCCATGCTCTCACTGGTGTCCCCAATAGTGGCCAACCCTCTACCTTGAATAGGTTGCGAGCAGAGCCTTGATTACCTTCACAGGAACTGTTCCTAGTCACTGGTTCAGATATGTGGACAACACCTGGGTCAAAATCAGAGCAAGGGAAGTGGAAGCCTTTAAAGAACATATAAATGCTGTGGACAATAACATCACTTTCATGTGGAAAGATGTCTGCCCTTCTTCGACTTTCTGGTGAGCACTGAAGAGGACTGAAGCCTCAACATTGAGGTGTACAGAACACCTACACACACAGATCAATACCTGCATTTCAACTCTCATCAATCACTGGAGCACAAGCTGGGTGTCATCAGAACCCGAAACCATCGGGCTTAGAATGTGCCCACAAAGACTGAGGGGAAGGAGAAGGAACAGAAGCAAATTACCGAAACATTTTAAACCTGTGGCTACCCAAACTTGACCTTTGTCAAAACTTCTAGAAGATCAAGAGCAGAAAGAAAGGAGGAGACGTAAAACTGTAATAAGATGGTCATTCCTTATGGTGTGGGAACATCTGTGAAACTCAGGAGGATCTTAATAAACATTATATCCTGGTTTACTTCAAACCTACCGATGCGTGTATGGGAAAATTCTCCTTGTTGAGGTAGATTTTAGACTCAGCGTGATGAATCAGATCTCTTTAATAAATGCAGCATGGAGAGAAGACCCGAAGTGTTCTCTGCAGTCTTCTAAATGTTTCCGACTTAAATACAACAGAATAGGGGCTACATACTTTTACGACAGTTGTTAATAATATCTTCCCAAAACAATGACCCCCTGAATTTTGTGCTGATCATGCTTTTCCCAGGACAGTGACCATTTGATGTCGTATTGGAATGTAAATATAATCCTATCTACCTTCCTGTAACCACCACAGGCAAAGAGAATTGCCCCTCATGTGACTTTCTGACCCTTACACCTTAGGGGACTCTCCCCTCCTCTCACATCCTATGTTCTCTACCATACATTGATTACTGAATTCAAAACTATTTAATTTCCCACACACACCCAGGCATGGATGACATAAACAGAGTAATTTAGTTCATGCTGTTCAGTGCAGCCAGGAATGCACAGATTTGTACATGGGGGAGACAAAACAGCCTTTTGGGCCGACTCCTCAGGTCAAGACTCTGCTGTCCACTTAGATCCGATGGAGAAAAAAATATTCCTTTTAGGACAACAATTTAAACATCTTGGCCAGAGAAGAAAGATGGTTCTAAGGAGTAAAAGAATCCATCTATGACAAACACAGACCCTTGAACAGAGGAGGTGGCCTATGACATGACTTATCACCCACCTACAATGAAGTACTGAGTTTCCTCCTCAGACAGCTTAACAACCATTCGTGTCTGTGTGTGTGTGAGTGTGTGGTTGGGTTGGGTGTGGGTGTGTGTGTGAGTGTGTGGTTGGGTGTGGGTGTGTGAATGGCTGAGCCTAGAAATATCATGGAGCCAGCAAACTAGAAAAGCACTTTATAATTGCAAGTCCATTTACCACAATAAGCACTGTGCATTGTTTGGACTGATAAGCCTTTGAAGAACCAAAGAATAGGAACTGAATACCTCAGCCCTTCATTAGGTAACATTTTGCATCTCCTTATTATTGCGGCCACACAGTGTCCCAGCAGAGCAGCTCTCTGCAGCTCTTTGCTCTGCTCTATTGAGAGAACACATAGCAAGACTAATTTTGACAACAGTGGACAGCAACTGCATCTGCAAGTACACACAAGCCCCGAGGAAGAGCGGCAGGCTTTGAAGCCAACTTTTGTAGTTGCCAAACTGTGTAATCACAATGTCATGTGATGCACTGGGGCCCAAAAATATTTTTTTTCCCCAAGAGGCTCACATGGTGAATGAAGCATCTCTAAGATGGTGGATGCATTCTTGGGAGTGCGCCCCCTGCGAATCAATAATCTGAGCCATTTGGTGCAATAACATTTGGAAAGTCTGTAAGAGCTGCATTATTAATTTTTTTATTTTTTTAATCCCCATTCAAGTTAGCCGGGCGCTAAACAGGAAGTTAGCTGGCTTGGTTGGCAGAAGTCTCTAGTGAGCAAGCTCTATGGGCCCGACAATGCGGAAGTTTTGCAGAGGACAGACAAATCAGTTTGGCGTCAAGCGCCACTGAGCAGCTTTTATAGAAATTAATGGGACTTTGCCTCCATGTCTGTGTCCAGGTATATATCCTTTGGTGCACATAGATTAAGCCAGGCAGGAAGTCAGACAGCGGAACGGTATAAAGCATCAGGTACATTTTCAAAACAGCATAGAAACAGCATAGAGACACTCCTCAATCAAATTTTTACCAATGCAAGTCTGCAAACAGAAAGAGCTTCAGTCAATTGAATACAAGTGATTGAGAGTGATCATCTGTCAATGCAAAAACTTTATTGTACAGATTGCCTTTTGTCTGAAGAGCCTTCTTTTTAATGGATCCAGTAGGTTGAACTTACTGCATTATACCTTATTGGTACCTGTAGCTACATATACCTACCATTGTCACCTCTTGATTTTTATTTTTTTATTTTAACACAGTTCTGTTTTGGTCTGAACCCCTAGTTACCATGAGTGTTCTCCAAGAAGTGGAAGGTTTACTCCTTGGGGGAACTTACATTTCACCCTTATTATATACACTCAGATAGGCCTGAAATACCCACATGGGACTCATTACATGCAGTTGTTTTGGAGACATGTCAGAATCTCTCCACACTACTCCACAGAGTCCACTCTCTGTACTGACTTGTCCATGCTGGACTTAAACTTACCACCTTTCAGTTCCCAAGCCAAATCTCCAGAGGCCGAGCTACTGCCACCTCATAAGGCTAACTAAGGAAAAAGGTGAGAAACTGTGGTGAGTAGAAGTGAAAAATAGGATCGGATGGGAGTGTGTGGCAGCTGATGTTGAGAAAGCAGGGATGAGAGGAAAGAAGAGGAAATGTAAGGCAAAAGGTCGAAGGACAGCAGGGAATAAGAGATGAAAATGAAAAGAGAGAAAAGTTGTGTCTAAAGAGTCCTTTGGGTTGGTGAATGCAAGACTATTCCTATGACTATGCCTCACTGTCCGCCACCTGGTCTCTCTTACTGCTAATACAAGCATATCAGTTGCCAAATGAACATACAAAGAGAAATGTGCTAGGAAGATGTGAAACTTCATCCCACCTTGTTATTCTCTTTATAACCTCTATATTCTGTCATTCAAAATTCAGGCTTCTACTCATGCATGATTGGTCCCCTGAAGATAGTTAATGGAAAAGTGTGACACAAGCTACTTGGATTTCTTTGGCAACAAGGTAGCAATGAATCACAGTAGCTTCACATCCAGGCAGATCTCCATGATTTTCTATTTATCACTGAGTCGCCTTAAATTAATTTCCTCTGCAGTTCCTAAGGAGAGGCCAGCATTTCTCTGAGCCTTTGAGGGGCAATAAGGGGAAATAAGACAGAGGCCATCATTCCAGTGTGATTGTCTTACTAAATCCTCTCCTACTGACAGAGGATACCAGAGGCAGGAATCCACAACAGCAGATTTAGAGAGGCTGATAAACGCTGACCTTTAGATTGAAATGCCCTAGGATGTATTCATACATAATAACATTAACCCCTTTATCTCATATTCCACAGTAAAAATTACTAAAGGTGCCTTAGTCACATATCTTTTAGTTTCAAAAGAAACCCCCCCCCCCCCCCAAAAAAAAAAAAAAAGAACAGCAAACACCAAAAACAGGGTAGTTACACAAAAAGGCTTAACAAAGCACAAAGCAACTGGGCTGCGGCCTGAAGAGACACTGGGGTTGGCTGGCCGGACAGCCGATGTAGAAACACTGTGGTTAGACAGCCCCGATAGGTCTTGGCTGGGCTGGTGATGAAGGAACAAGACCAGGAATCAGTCAGGCCACTGACGGAGGAGCAGGAACAGGAGTCCGGGTGACAGGGAGCCAATGGCAGGTGTCAACCGGGCTGCTTACTGGGAACCAATGGCAGAGGGGATGAGGTGCAGGTGGAGTGAGGTGGGGAAAAGAGGGGAGGGAACAGAAAAACACTGAAAAGCAACACACGACACATGAGAGCAAAATTTCAAAATAAAACAACAGAAATAACAGAATCATAAAACCAGGATCATGACAAAAATGTTTCAATTATACCATAAGGCAACTAAAATACTAGTTTGACCAGTAGAATTCTACACTACAACAAATTGGACTTTATGTATGTAAATTATAAATGTGTATTCATTTGCCTCAGGGTGTCATCCTATCATCCCACCACGAACTGTATTGTGTGTCATCCCTGTAATTAGTGATTGGGCAGATTAGTGCAGAGGGCTCCCTTGCTCTGCTTGGCTTTGCAGTGGAAGATTAGCTTTTTGTCCTCACCCTGGCCTTCTCATGAGCCTTCATTTTTTATACATAATGAGAGCCCCTGTGCTGCACTGAGGTCCCTCCTTTTCATGGCAAGGCATAATCTGGTTTGGGCTTGACACATGCTAGCATCAAAACTGAATAAGAATATAGATATTTGCACATTGCTCTAGTCACAGCTAGGAAAATATGAATACATGTTCAAATGTACTTACACAGCAAACTTTAATACATGCACATAAATACATACGAGACACAAATCTCTTGTTTTCATGTCTGTTTATTTTGTGACACCTATCTAGTGAGCCTTATTTGTCTCCTGCTTGTCAACTGTCACACCGACAATATTGTATGAAAAAAAAAAGATGCAGAAAAGACAAAATGTAAAAGAAAAAATTGCAAAGTATCAGTTACCTTTAATTAGAATCCTTGTTAAGAGTTCAGGCTCACTCTTATTTTAAACAGGATACTTTGGCATGGTAATATCTTTTTTCCATTTTTGTTATCACAGACTTGTCAAACAAACACCTTAGCAGTACTCACAATAGGGATCACAATTTTCTGCTCCCTGTATTAAAAGCAAGCATAATTGGAGCAAGAGTCAAGAATGTTCTGTTAAATGGTTTATTCAATATAACAGGGAGAATCAATTACATTCCGAAGTCTCACGTAAAAACCTTGACAGGAGAAATATTGTAAGTATGTGCAACATTCAGGAAGTCGGGGTTAGTCCATGTAAGGGAACACTACCACCAATTCAATAACCCTTTCTACATTAATAATTATAAAAAAAACACACACACACACACACATGCACACTCCTTGCTAATCCATCCTATCCCTGCCTAACTGGGAGCGATGTTGTCAGATTGCTGGAGCATGGCTGTAGAATTGACCTTTCCATCAAGTAATTTGCTGTAATTTGGGATCAGTACAACCAAGAATACAGAGGGTTTGCTCTAATCAGGATCAGCATTTCACAATATGACAGGTTTGTAGTTGCTGGCAGCAAAAAAACAAGTAGTTGGCTTGCTGGATTTAGAAAATTACAATCCTCTGCCAGCTTTGGTAAAGGTGAGGGGGATGAGTATAGGTTCTGTCAAAAACTATGGCTATCATTAGGGTGAGGGTTATGTTCATGCAACTACAAAAATTATTGCAAGAATAACAAGAAAGAATTAAGAGCAAAAAGGCAAAGAGTATAAGGAGCAAAAGACAAAAGAGGGTGAAGCTCACGTTTCCAGTTTTGGAGGATCTGAGGTGTGTTGATGGTTGTTCAACAAACGTGACTATGTCCTCTCATTGTTTGAGATGGTAGAGAGATCAATTACTTTCTGAATCTTTAAATTGTTGAAATATAAGGGGACCAGGAGGTCAGACCAAGGGGCAGAGCAAGTCAGCTAGGCAACCAGGAAGTCAGGGCCAAGGATTATATCAAGTCTGGGTAGCAACTAGGAGGTCGGGACGAAGGGGAAAAGCTCCCATGAGTCCAAGCAATGACAGGAGCCAGATTTTGATATCGGCTTGGCTGCCAACTGCGAAACCAGAATCTGATTTGGCATTGGCAGCATTGGGATCCCAATGCTGGAACTGGAGTGGCGTTGATAGCATAATTAGTTACTGAATTAACCCCCTGTTTGAGTGGGAGAAGTAGCTTAGCAGTTTCTTTATCCTGAACTAGGTGGTCAAAGATGTTAAGCAGCTCAGCAATAAACTGTGAATAGGATTGTCAAACAGGTGAATTCAAGTTAGTAATGACTACTGTCCACTGGGAGGCTCTTTCAACCTATTAACTCGTGATAAAAGCAATGTTAGCTTTTTAAGAGAAATATATTAGGCCATTGATCAAAGACTAGCGAACACTGGTGAATACATTGTGAACATTTACCTAACTCTCCTGAGTACCAGGCAGGGGTGGTGATGAATGGTTCACAAGGGAGAATGTGGGGCGCCATGAAGAGCGGACGAAGAGGCAGGTGGTGAAGACCCGGGATTAGGGGATATGGCGGAGTTGGGTGATCACCTGAGACACGCCGGTTGTAGGTCCTTGTGAAATCTCCTTAACCTCCTGTACAGCTTGCTCATGCTGACCAACTGTGACTCCTTGGATGGAGGAAAGCCATAGATGCTGGGTAATCCCTTTTTGACATGTAAATGTTTAACATTTTGTGAAATGTACTTATTAGCTTTGTTATTAACGGCTGGTTATACAATATAGGCTGACTCGCCTATATCGTATAGAAGATAGACCAGTCCTCTATTTTTATTTTTTCACAAGGTGTGTGATCACATTTTTACACATAATGGCTCATAATTGTAACAAACAGCTGCTGGTTGCTTAGTGACTTTATCTAGCTAACCATAGTCTGTGCTGAAAAGCTGAAGTTTCACAGCACTTTACTGGCTCCAAAATCTGAAGAAACGATCCAAAAAAATGAAAGCACACGATCTTGCCTTGCTTGTTACTCACACAATAGTAACTCCTGTGAATCTCCATTGGTTGCTGGTTGGCTGGCCAGTTTGGAACAAACCACCCCATAAAAGATTGTCATTTTCCAAAATCTCAGTTTGAGGTGAATCCCTGATTCAGCCTTTCTATCAGTGTACAATCTATATAAAAATTGACCTATGATAAATAAAGTGTACCCATCCCTTTTATATATATTGTACACTGTGATAAAATGATAATAACAGAATGTCAGTCCCATATTATACTATCACTCTACGACAAACTGTGTGGCTGCTTTACAGACTAAACCAAGGTATCAGCTGGAACCAGTTATGGTTGAATAAACACAACTGTAATACAGTACTTTAAATAACTCTTCTATACTATGGTCTGCCATCTAAGTACAAAGCCTCTGAGCAAGTCATGACTCACTAGAAAGCTTGCAGAACACTAGTCAGCATTTGTAAAATAACACGGGTGTTGTCATTAACAAATTCCCTTTTCTCAAATCTCTATTTTCAGCCTCTGTTGAGTAACCCTGTGTCAGTTCCATGGTTCCAAGGAATCAGCCACCCTGGTAAAATGTACTAAAGGCCTAGATCTGACCACCCAGATATATTCATCTTGTCCACATACCATGTGGAATGATAGCACTTGGGCGGTTTGCTCCTGGCAGGCCATAGCATTGCTGGGTGTCAGCCAACCAGAACGATCAGCGAACCAAATAAACCAGATGTGGCAAAAATCTCTTGGGCCAGTTTTGGTTTATTTGGTTCACTCTTGGCCGATGTCTTGCTATGTTGTGGCCGCCCAACTGCAATTGGACCACCCAGATGCCATTGTTTCATGTGGTATGTGGGCCGGATGAATTTGTCTGGTAAATTTTGCTGTCAGGGAACCCCCGCGAGTACCGTCTGTCCCTCTTATTTTTTTTTTTGAACATTTATTAGAACAAGTTCCTTGACAAAGTCTCACACATTATGACAAGTATCAATACTCATATTGGTATCAAACTGACAAAATGCAAAATACAAGTACAATCAAATAGCAAAGAGGTGAAAGAATATTCTTTGTAGATCTAATTAGTAATAGCAATAAACAAAAAAAATAATAAATAAAGATAAAAACACCATCTAGCCCAGTTGAACAGAGACAGTATTCTCACCTTTCCAAATACATTACAACAGGTGACCATTTTTCAAGATACAAGTCCGTCTGGAGTCGAAGGTTTGCCGTTATGTGTTCCATGCAATTTACATCCTTCAGCCTTTGAGACCACTGGTCCAGTGTGGGTGGATGGGGCTTAAGCCAATTTACTGTGATCATTTTATGTGCAATCAATAAAAGAACCCTGAGCATAAACACACTATTTTTCCTTAAATCCGTTAACGATACAGTACCCAAAATTAGTTGCTGTGGTTCAATTGGTCTATTTAAATTCAAAATCTCACATATTTGTCGCTTCACATTCTCCCAGAATTTTTGCAATTTAGGGCAATCCCAGAAGATGTTGGAAAAGTCCCCTGTTATACCGCAAGCCCTCGAACACAGGGGGGAACAGTTATTATCATAACTTGCTATTACCAAAGGAGTTTTGAAATATCTTGCTCTCAACTTCCAGCCAAATTCCCTCCAAATTGGGCTGCTTAAACATTTCTGCCAGGGCACCCAAGAACTCTCCCACTCCTCATCAGCAATCATGGTATTAGCTTCCAATTCCCATTTAGCTTTCACATCAAGTGTATCCACTGATGTATCCTTACGGATCCTGCCATATATACATGATATTGTGTTTTTAGTATTCATCTCATTCTCAGCTATCTCAATCCAATATTGTTCAAAATTAGATGGAACTTCTTTAATTTTGTCCCACTCTTTGTGTGTCATCAGGTAATGCCGAATTTGAAAATATCTAAATAAATCCTTAGAATCAATGCCATACTTTGCTTGAAGTTGTGAGAAAGCCCTGAGAGTCATTCCTTCGAATAGTTGATTTATTGTAATAAGGCCCTTCCCCGCCCATCTAATGAAACCACTGTCCATTTTTGCTGGCAGGAAGTCACAGGCAGTAGTTATTCTTGCTGCCCTTGATAGAGATAGAGGTAAATTAAACAATCGTCTTGTCTTCTCCCAAACCTTTAATGTATGATTAACACATTCGTTTTGTATCCTAAGTTTACGCCTTACCTTTGAATTTAGAAAGGGAAGGGTTGAGAGCGATATATTTTTTACTGAACCTTGCTCTATATGTACCCATTTTGTATCCATATCTATCCATGAAACCAATTTTCCAAGTTGTGCTGCCCAATAGTAACTTCTGAAATGCGGCAAGACTAATCCACCCTTATCCTTGCGTGCACAGAGGACTTTGAGTCTCACTCTAGGCCTTTTGTTCTGCCATATGAATTTGGAAACAAGCTTATCCAGAAATATAAAGGTAGATACAGGAACAGTGATAGGCAATGCATTAAAAAGAAATTACAATCTTGGCAGGACATTCATCCTGATAGTTTCTTCCCTCCCAAATAAAGACAAAGGAAGCATCTCCCATCTTTCCAAGTCATTTTTGATTTGAAAAATAAGTTTATCATAATTTGCTTTATATAACTGATTTGAGGTATGGGTCAGAATGACTCCCAGATACCTAAAGCTCCCTTTTGACCACCTGAATTTCACCTGACTGTCCAAGCACATAGGCCAGCATCCTGTTATCATCATTGCTTCTGATTTCCCTTCATTAACCTTGTACCCTGAAACCTCCCCATAGTCCCCCAGGCATTGCATAAGAGCAGGTATAGATGACTGTGGATTGCTTATAAACAAAAGAACGTCAACCGCAAACATTGAAATTTTGTGCATCTCGCCTCCCTCATCCACTATTTCCTCAATCTGATCATTTCCCCTTATTAACTCAGCAAGCGGTTCGATACACAGTGCAAACAAAACAGGAGAGACCGGGATTCCTTGCCGAACACCTTTTTTAAGATCAAAACATTTGGAGCAGTACCCATTAACCCTAACCCTTGATATTGGATCTTTATTCAGAGTATTAATCCATTTTATAAATGTCAAATTGAATCCCATTTGTTCCATAGTATAATTCAAATATGACCAGTCCACCCTGTCAAATGCCTTCTCAGCATCCAGACTGAGAAGCATTGACGGGCGGGCAGAATGCCTTGCTACCGATTGTACATTTAAAGCTCTCCTTATATTGTTTGCTCACTGACGACCCGGTATAAAACCGGTCTGGTCAGGGTTAATCAATTTACCTAAGTATTTCTGCATCCTATTCGCCACTATGGCACTGATAATTTACGTCATTCCCCAGCAAGCTGATTGGCCTATAGGCCCCACAGTCCAGTGGGTCTTTCCCCTCCTTATGTAATACTGTTATTATGGCCTCTGACCAGCTCTTTGGTGGGTCATTTTCCTGTAAAGCGTAATTAAAGACCTGACAAAGTTTTTGCACAAGCTCCTCCATAAAGGCTTTATAAAATTCACCTGGTAGACCGTCTGTGCCAGGGGATTTGTTGTTTTTCAATGACTTGATAACGTCTTGTATCTCACTGTCTCGAATAGGAGCTACTAATTCATCTGCCTCGGACACAGAAAGTTTCGCTAAATTAAGATTTTTGAACATAACTTTCAATTTCCTTTTGTTTTGTGTTTCTTTTGGTGTATCATAAAGCTTTTTATAAAAAAATTGAAATGCCTCAGCTACTTCTTCTGGCTGTGAGACCTCAGTTAAAGATGTCGGGTGTTTTATCTTAGGAACAATGTGGCTTGACTGCTCTTTTCTCAGCTGAAAGGCAAGTAGCCGGCTCACTCGATTTCCCATCTCATAGTATCTTTGGCTTGTGTATCGAAGTGCTCCCTCAGCTTTTTGTGTGAGGAGTTCATCCAAGGAAGTTCTACTGTCTTGTAATTGCTTCAGTACATTTTCATCTTTAGTAACTTTGTGTTCATGTCCTAGTCTTTTTATATTGCTTTCCAACTGTTTTTCCCTTTCCATTCTCTGTTTGTTTAATTTGACAGCAATCTCAATACACTTCCCTCTCAGCAACGCCTTCGCCCCATCCCAAAGAGTTGAGGGGGATACTGATCCATTATCATTAATTGTGAAGTATTCGTCCATAGTTTGTTTTATTTGTTCTTTTATACTTGGGTCCGTTAGCAATGAAATATTCAGTCTCCAGTATTTGAAGTGCCACTCAAAGCCTAAATTTAATTTCAGTTTTACAGGACCATGATCAGATAAAGTACTAGGTTCAATAACACACTCTCTAACTTTATTCAGGCTCTGCTTCGAAATGCAAATCAGATCAATTCTAGAATATGACCCATGTACCATAGACAGAAAGGTGAAATCTTTTATTGTTGGATTCTTGGCTCTCCAAACATCCACAAGCCCTAATTCTACCAACATGTGTTTTGCTGCTTTGGATTTCCTGCTAGGGGGTCCATAATCAGAAGGTAATTTATCCATTTTCACATTTAAAACACAATTAAAGTCACCCCCTAAAATTATGGTACCTCTGGCTTCCCTTGCCATTACAGATGCCACTTCTTTAAAGAAGGTAGGGTCATCCTCATTAGGAGCGTAAATATTCATGATGGTTAGCTCTACTACACCTACTGTTCCTATAATAAGTATGTATCTACCCTCTTTATCCTTTACTTCTCTCTGAAATGCAAAACTAATGGACTGACTAATCAAAATTGCCACTCCTCTCTTTCTGCTATTCGAACAAAAAGCATAGAATATCTGTGTGACCCAGTCTCTTCTTAATTTCTTGTGTTCTACATCATTTAAGTGAGTTTCCTGTAACAATCCTATTGAGCACTCCTAAATCAGACATAAATCGACATTTCTTGTTATCATTTTACTTTCCCCAGATTCACCTTTGCATAAAGTAATTGACCTTACCATAATATTTACAAAAATCACTTGTGTGGACTTAACCAACCTGTCAAGGATATAGGAACTCTTAACACACAGAACAGAAAAAATAAAATAAGCACATGTGACTTCCAAAAGTCCAGCTGAGTACAGAAATGTGTCCAGCCCCTGTTGTAATGCAGGCAGAGGGTTGTGACTTTTAATTCCCTCTGGGCAATATGCACTAAGTGCTCACCCAACCACAAACCAAAGAAAAGGACAAAATTCATAGTGAGGTGGTGATCCCGTCTTGGGTCTCATCATAAAAATAAAAACAAGAACAGAGTTAACTCCCCTATTTTCTTACTAACATTCCTATAAGTTTCACTTATCTTCAGCAGGTTCAGCTGTTTCAGCTGTAGACAGTGATACACATAACACCTTACTATTGTCGGTGATAATGTGACAATTTGTCACAATGTAACAGGGCGACCGCATCAAAATATGTTACCTGAGCACAGCACTCATCGTTTTAATCCCGCAAAACGGTCCGCAGGTCTGCGACAGACAGTGACGTGTCCTTTCTTTCTCTCCTCCCGCCGTCCTGTCTTTGCCATGTCTCCCTTGAGAGCTCCCATTCCAGCCTCTCTCTCTCGCTCACCTGTACCGCGATGCCCAGCTCCGTCAATGTTGGCGCAGCCTCCACCAGCGTAGGGAAAGTTTTCACTCCCGACTCCAGGTTGACTCTGAGCTGCGCCGGGAAGCGACACTTGGCCTGGATCCCCTTCTCCTTCAGTTGCTTAATCACTCCACGGACCCGCGCTCTCTTCCTCTGCACTTCTGGAGAGTAATCCTGGTCGAAGTAAATCACTTCTCCTTGAAACTTAACTTGTCTTTGGGCCCATGCTTGCCGCAGTACTGCTTCCTTTACTGTGTAGTCCAGAAACCTCACGATAATGGAGCGTGGAGGCGCTGATCTGGCGGGCTTTAGTTCCAACGATCTGTGTGCCCTCTCAATCTTTATATTTACCTTGGGCGGGAGTTGTAGCACAGTCTCAATCAAATTCTTCACAAAACCAGCCGTGTCATTTTTCTCGCTTACTTCAGGGACTTGATCAATTCTCAAATTGTTGCGGCACATTCGGTTCTGCAAATCATCACACATATTAGTCAGAGCCGCCTCACGTTTCAACAGGTGCCGCAGCATCCTCTCATGACGCTGGCCGGTGTCCTCCGCCACGCCGACTCTCGTCTCCGCCTCCTCGGTTCTCTGTTCTAATTTCTCCATCCTCTGGTTCAAATCCGTGACCAACACTTCCAGTCTGGATAACGAGGCCTCAGTGTCTGCAAACGACTCCTTATTTTCTTTCCTCAACTCTCTTAACTCCCGGAGAATGTACTCCATGTTCATTTCTCCCGCCTTTCCACTCGCCTCGCTCTGGGAAGATGGCGTCCCTTTTTTCCCTTTCGCTTCTTCTTGCGATTTTTGCTGTTTCCCTGCGTTCCGTGTGTCTCTGATCGTGCTAATGTTAGTCTGCAGTAATTTGGGTTCACCCTCTTTCAAATAAAATGTGTTATAATTCTACAAACAGCAAAACACCACCAATTTCCAGGGGAGCCCACACTCCGTGTGTGTGTCTCAGAACATGGCGTCACCGGAAGTCCGTCTGTCCCTCTTATAATAGTGGGGTTTCACTGTTAACAAGTTGAAGACTGTGAAATTATCATTCGCTGGTGAAAAGAAAACGCCAGGAGAACTACAGGAAATTAGGTCAACGTGATTGCAAATAAAATTAACATTGAGTTCATGTGCTATCTTGCTACCTTTCTTTAGTCCAGCTGTCTGTCTTGTTTAGTTAGCTGGGTCGTGTATTTCTAGGTCTTTGTTTTCTTTGTCAGCCTTTTCCAGTGCTGTCTTCTGTCACTTTATACCTGTAAAACGTGTTACTGTAATATGTTTGTTAAATACCAATGTTAAAAGGTATTTATGAACTGCAACTCTGAAAAGAAGACATATCTATGTGTGCATTTGCATTTGCACAAAATGAAACTCATGTTTGCAAGCAGCAACCTCAACCAGACAGACCAGACGAGATGGTGCTCACCAGTGTAGGTGCACATCATTTTAAAACAAGACAATGTTGATCAAGTCAAGCTTTCATCACAATTCTGGACTAATACAAGGTTGAAAATAATGCACTGATATTGGCCATTGACTATAGCCTATAGGCTTCTGTCAGTGTTGTATAGTTAAAGCTGTGCAGTATAGTGAATTGTGATACGTGTTATATTTTATTATTTTCTCCATTTTATAGACTATTTTATATTGCTATAGTTTGACTTGGCATGTCAGCCCATCATGGCTACATGCTTGAAGGTGTGTCGTTAACTGATGACGTGCTAGTCTTTAGTAGTGGTCAAAGGAGTGACTGTAAATACTCTTCTTCCCCACAGTATAACTGAAGAATAGCACTTTAACAAAGCTCCGCCATAATGATGTTAAATATGTTTCATTTCCTATACATTTTTCACAAAAAAAGTCCCCCATTATTTTGTTTTGAAAGCTTTTACTTTGCAGCAGCAAAAATCAGGAAATGTTGGCTTTTCATAAATAAACATTCCTGGTATCCTAAAATATGGTAGATATCTGTGATTACAATCAGTGGAGGAGAGAGACACAACTTAAATCCACAGAGATTTAGATAAAAGCTAATAACAAACAAACAAACAAAAACAAAAAAAACTGTGTGGCTCAACACAGCATGTTTAAAGTAGTAACAGAAACACGAATCAGCTTGGCACAGCCAAAGGAGCCAATGGAAAATGAAAAGCCCTAAGTTTTTTTTTTGTTTTTTGAATGAATTGAATTAAATGAAGAATAGTGGCCCAGGAATATCATGTGATTTTTCCACTATTATAAATGCTCAAGCTTTGTATAACCCCGAAGTTGATTTCCAGTGGGTTTAGTATTTCTAGCAACACATTCTAATTACATTGCCCCGCTCAGGACTGTCTCATCCTTTGTGTGTGCGACAGGATTTTCCTTATTCGCTTTATTGCATCGCTTAACTATAACAGGCTCATTGCTGCCCCCTGAGGCCAAAGGGCTTAAAAATACAGTATTATTCTCAGATGGTCTGTTTTTCTTTCACCAACGGCCACAAAGGGCAACAAACTTTAATAAGCTACACAAATTTAAGAATTATGCTTCTCACTAAAGAAAAGGCTCTATCGACAAAGGTCCATAATGTCTTAGTGCTTTAGAAGAAGTCAAATAAAAAACAGTGCAATCCAGCCAGCTGGTGTTTTCAAACCTAATACGGTTGTAGCAAACTTCCATCGGGTCTGAAATAAGGATTTCTCTTTGCAGCATTTGGCAGGCCAAAACAGAGCTTAAACACCAGTGAATTCTAGACTGGCATTTCAAAGACTGTATTGGGAAGCTTTTGGTATATCTCATTAACACAGGACAAATGTTAGCCATAGCTGACAGTATGCATGTCAAAGCTCATTGCTGTCAATTTGTTTTGTTTTTTTTCTGCCCAATAGCTGTCAAAACTCACTTAATAAACCAACACAATGCAGCTAGAAAATGATTGTGATCAGGAGGAATAACTGCCATCTTTAAGTCATTAATAAATCATTCTTATTGTTATGTCTGACTGTGTTTCTCAACTTGCTGTCGCTGCAGTTGTGATCTGATGGTCGATGTTTTGTTTGGGAAAGGCTTCAATGTAATTGCTCATCAGCAGGCAGTTATTGCTCAGGAGCGGGTTGTCCAACAACCAGAAAGGTCCCTGGTTTGACTCCCCTGACTGCATGTTGAAGCATCCCTAAACATGATACTGAACCCCATTTTTTTTCCTGATTAGCAGGTTGGCACCTTGCATGGTGGCTATAGAAAGGCTATACAAAAAGGCGCTATGGAAATGCAAGTCAATTTACCATTAGCGATATTTGGCTGGGCCTGCCCCACTTGATCACAATATTGTCAGCCATTAGCCTTTTCTCTGAAGTGTGCTCTTTCATTTTCCGGAGACAATTCTTCATCAGATATCATACGATGTAGTGATGTTGGGTTCAAGTGTGTTTCTCCATGCATCTCCTATTGATGTGATGTTTTATTCAAACTATAAAAAGAAGGGTCTCAGGACAGTATTACCTCTCAAATGCACACTGCCAATGTGCTGATCATGGTTATTTGTAAACGTATTCCTAGGAGTTGCTTACCTTCATTCAACTATTCAACTATAAGACGTAGTAAGTTTCATGTAAATAAGCAGACAAAGAAATTATGTATGTGGAAAAAGCTGAAGGTGACAAGGAAAACATGAAATGTGACCTGTGCAATAAATTTGTCATCCCTAATTTGTTTAGCAGAAAACTGCAAGGATGCAGGTTTGGTTTTGATATAGGTGGGAACAGAGGACATCACAGATATTGAAACAGAAAGCGTTTGCAAAGCATGCCCTGCTTGGAGGTTTCTAACCTTCTGCTGGCATCAGAAGGAAAGAAAGAGACAGACGAGAGCAATTACACAAGTTACATTACCATTTGTCACCAGTCTTAATTAACCAAGCTCAGAGCAAATATCTACAGGGCCATAAGCGAATAGCAGAGCGCAATGGTCAACACCACTGAAGGTTTATTTATTTATTTATGTATGTATTTATTTTTAATTACACTGACCATCAAGAAAGCAGTTTAACATAAACTTCATAGTGCAATCATCAACAATAACAAGTACTGTAATCACAATACAAGAAATTCTTCACTCAAATATGGCAGCTGAATGGAAGTATGGAACCTAAAGGACATATTTTATGTCAGGTACTGTTGCCTTCTCAAACCCATAATCTGTACATTTATATTTACATCTAGGCTTAAACATAAAACATTGAAATAAAAACACCCTAAACAAAGGGTGGAGCTATTCTCAGGGAGACAGAGCGCGAGGGGAGGGAGAGTTCAGAGTAGGACCAGAGTGCAGTTGGTAATTATTTGCTGCTAGCTCTTGTCATCATGCTTTTTAAGCTTCAGAAATGTATTAATCATCTGAATCTGGCGATAAGAGTTTCATATACTGAAAGCCAATAATCATTTAAAATCAAACAAACAAACCCCCCAAGTGACCAAAAAGCAAGATGTTGACATAATTCCACGTTTATTTAGAATTGTGCCACTGAGACATCCGATTGATTTTGATAGAGCACGTAATAAATGTATGCTGCTGTGACTTGTTAGATAATTATGAGTTGTTCCTCTGATCTTATTCATCCCAGGGTGCAAATGAATTCATCCAGGATGTAGCTAGCTACAACAGACAGCCCACATTCATGAGCCAGCTTATCACATATTAGCAAGAAAGCCAAATCTATTAGTGATATTGGTTTAGGAAGTTTAAACAAGACAAGTAACCGTTTGTGTACAAATGTTTTACTCACTGGATATTGGTGGGGATATGTCCAAAGCATCCCTACTCAATCCTACATCCATGGGAAATCTTTTTTCTTCTATGGGGAGTGAAAAGGGAAGTTCCTTGCTCATTGTTGAGTGTTTGTACCACAATTAAGTTGTTTATTTTTACCCTCTGCCTTGATACTGAAAGCCCTCCAGAGCTATGAGAGTGGCTTCACATGGAGTGAAGAGTGAAGTGTTATGGAGAGGGATCAATTTGAGAAATGGGCTTTGTTTAAAGCATTCGTTTTGAGCTCATTCCACATGCCCTGAAAAGACAAGCTAGGCTTTGTGTGAAAGTATGTGATTCATTTTGTTTATTACATGTAAACTGTGGGACCACTAACCATCCAACAACTGCAACGTAAAAGTATTATCTTTCTTAAATATGACAACATGCTACCAATGTGAGATGCAAACAAATCTGGAATCATGGCTTTAGCATGATAGTTTTGCTTTGGACTTCCATGCTTGGTCCTTAAAGTGTTTGGATGTATTGGGATTATGTGTGGTTCTCTGATTTTCTGTTGCTCCTCTATTGGTCCAATAAACTGCCAGTCATATCATGCCCAACGCCGTCATCAGAATAAATATTGGCAATGTCAGTTTTCTTTAAACTGAAACTTTCAGTTTTATCTTGTAACACCATTTTGCTCGTTTGGTTAGGTTTAGGTACAAAAAACAACTTTGTTAGGGTAAGGAAAATATCATATTTTGGCTAAATACCTGGTATGATGCTACAAACAAGGCTGGAAATTGTTCCAAGGTCTCCTTAAAAATATCCAGTGGATTCACTTTATAAAGTGTTGAAATGCAGTTTCAGCCTTCTCGCCTGTAACAACACCACCATCCCCTCCACCTCTTGATATTAAAGTCAGGTCATAAACAAGCTTCCTATTATCTGTCTACCCCCTCATCCATCCATTTAATGATTTAGCTCATTATCCATTTGCTAGTTCAATCTTTACATAAAAAATAGACCATATTCTCCTTGCATTGGTTTTACACTGTGTGTGTGTGTGTGTGTGTGTGTGTGTGTGTGTGTGTGTGTGTGTGTGTGTGTGTGTGTGGCAAACATCAATTAGTAGCTATCCTTGGTCATCAGGCAGTCAAAGAATCAAAAGACCTACATCCAGCTCTCAATGCAACACATCTCTCTCATCCCCTCTGCAGTACTCTGACTCACTCTATGAGTGTCAGCACTGATTTGTGATGCCAACCATGTATGAGCTTTCTGTGAGTCTGAGTGAATTATGCTGCTTTTATTGGTGTTTACATTTGGTTGCATATCTGATTGATATTTTAGAATATTTTTGGCAGAAAAATATTTCACAATGAGTGATATTTAAGAGGCATGATTCATACTCTCCACATACTAAAAACTCGCAACCCGTCTTTTGAAAAGGAAAACAAATATTTATTCTGAAAATGCAACCATAGAGATGGAGAAAAATGTTGGATTTGGAGAATACTGGGCACTATTGCACAGTGGTACATTTTGCAAACTATCCCTACATCAGCTTGCACTGCCAAACAGAGCAAGAAAAGAAGGACCAAACTCGAGAAGGCTCCAAACTAAAATAAGTTGGAAAGCTTAAGAGGTGAAATGAGAGTCAACATCAGAGTGGCTGTTCAACGATGGTGAGACTGAAGCCTGAAAACTGAAACCAAGTTAGCTGTGTCTCTATTGGGCAGGCAATGAGCTGGTTTGTTTTGGTTGGGCCTAACACTAACATTAATAGCATTGTCAGCTTGTAGCTAACGTTAACTAGCTATCTAAGATAGCCTACTGCCAACGTGTTGATCCATTATATATTAATATGTTGGGCCTTGCATTACAGGAAGCACAATTAAGTAATGTTTATGCAACATTAAAAGGGAGTTTTAGGTTAAATTTGGTTATCAATGATAATTAATGATTATCAGGGATAATTATTAATTATGATAAATAATATGATCCAGTTTACATTACATCACCTCAGGGCACAACCCTTGAAGAAGGGGAAACAAATTTACCAAATCGGTCTCATGAAAAGGTAATAAAATGTTAATAACTCTGATTAATAATCAACTTAATAACTACAACCAACTTTACCATAACAGCTGTAATGGTTGAAGGATTTTGGAGTTCTTGACAGTGCAGAGGTTGGCAACATTCACTCATGTACAATATTAAATAGAGAGCAAGAAGGTTGCTTGGTATATACTGGTGTGTGTGTGTGTGTGTATGTGTGTGTGTGTGTGGGTCTGTCTGGCAGAACGAAGCAGGCGCATCCTTAGACCTGGGCATTCGGGGCTATAGCCCCAGATAATTAGGAATAGCCTTGGATCTCTGTGCCTTAAAAAAATATATATTTATGTATATATATATACACTTATATGTATATACATATATATATATATATATATATATATATATATATATATATCTCTACTCTATCTCTTGTATATGTTGATGTATGTCTGTATTTATATATTATATATCCATATATAATATATATATATATCTCTATATCTCTCTATCTCTCTACACACCACTTATCATCCCCAGATATCATACTCGACATACGCCTAGACACTACATATATATATACATACACATATACATACATATATATATATATATATATATACACATACATATATATATACATACACATATACATATATATATATATATATATATACATATATACATATATATATACACATATACATACATACACATATACACATACATTTATATATATATATATATATATATATATATATATATATATATATATATATATATATATATATATATATATATATATACATATATATACATATACATATACATACATATACATATATATATATATATATATATATATACATATACATATATATACATATACATATATACATATATATACATATACATATATATATATATATATATATATATATATATATATATATATATATGTATATATATATATATATATATATATATATATATATATATGTATACAGATACATATATATATATACATATATATACATATATACACATATATATATAAATATATATATATACATATATACTCACATATATATACACACACACACACACACACATACATATATATATATATAAAATTGCCTATTATTAATTGCCTAATGATGAAAATAGCCCTAGAGGTTTTTATGTGGTTGCATATCGGACGGCCAGCAGCCACAAATGCAACATTGTCACCAATAGCGCAGAAGCTGACCTGGCTTTCCGTATGGCATGTGCCCATATATGGGCAGAGTCAGAATAATTTGTTGCAAATTCAACATCAGTGTTATTCTTTCCCCCTCTATGCGTCGCTGATATAACCAGAGCCCGTCTGTTAGCCTACTGTTTAGTACCATTGCAGTGTTTATAGTAGTTAGTTATTATGGATATACGGAGGTTCTTAGGAAACAGAAAGTCGCAGCAAGAGCAAGAAGACATGGAGAGTGAGGCCATATCCGCACGCACCAAAACAATCTTTTTTTCCCGGTCTTCCTTGGCATCATTTCAAGAATATTTGTGTTCAAACGGATCCATTGTAAACAACTCAACATGCTGTAGTTCATATTCCAGCCTATAGGTGGCACTTGAAATTCACCAAAAACAGAGAAGAGAAGGAGCATGTGCATAAAGTTTGTGCACTGTATACAAACAGACAGTAGAAGGAGAAACCAAACAAAACAAGAAGAAGACGAAAATGGCTAGTTGGTTGTCCATATCCTTTTTCACTCAGCATAGTGTCAGAGGAGCATACTATTTTGTCCTAGTACCCTAATAGGCTCAATATGTTCTGCAGCACGAACACAAGCATGTAGTCCGCTATTGTTTTGTTGTTATGAGACGTTGCAGGGTTAAAAGGTCGAAGGCTAGAGGTCGAGGGGTGGGGTGATGGCGTCATCGATACACAAAGTATGTGGATTCGCTGTCCACATGAGAACGCAAGGGCACCGTTTTCAAATTTTTCCACCCTGAGACCAGGTTTCAAAAAAGTGCGTTTACAAGCACTGCATTTACGGGATCCATGTGGACGATCGGCCAAAACGATGCAAAACATGTGCGTTTACACACAAAAGCTTTTCCATGTGGATGGCCCCTGAGACATCATCTCCCCCAACCCCTGATAATACTTTGATCAGCTGGTCTCACTTCTTCAGGATGATGAATCCTGGCTGAGACAAGGCCTGTCTGAGGCCACAGAAGAGATTCACAGCATGTGCTCTCTTGTTTTGTGTTGAGTGACAGGCTGCAGAGTTGGGATACATGGAGCCAAAACTGTTGACTATTTACAAAAATACAAATTATCCCTTAAGCAAAGCTTAGGAATGTGAGCTTTGCTTGTGACTTTTTGGAGTCTTTGTAGTCTTTATTTTCAGTTCAGTTTGGAGTTTTGTTCACATCTCTAATAAGTGAAGAAAAAAAAGACAGCACTCCTAAATGCCTGTTGGCCACATGGCAATGTATGGGGCTTCACCACAGAAAGCCTTAAAGGGTGATGAGCAAAAGTCTAGAGTCAAGACAAGATATGCGCCAAAGTAAGTAAAAAGCATGTGTTGTAAAGTTTTATGGTCTGCGGGCTTTTGGGAGGAAAGAGGATGATAGGGTTAAGGTTAGAGCTGATTACTCATTCACAATTCTTTTGTGTGAAAAGAGAACTGTCCACTTAAAGGAGAGTAATTTGATTTCTAAATATTATTTGTATTATAATATTTGTATCATTTGCCCTTTGGTCTGAATATCTGGCATCAACTTATTTTCATAATTTTCATCAAGTTTTGTGTCTTCTTGGAATATAGTGAGGGTTGGCAAGTATGTCTTCACCCTGTTTAAATCTGTTTTCGGTTTGCACAAAAATAAAAAAATGAGGTCATAATGATTATAAAATTAAAAAAAAACAAAGCAAATGCATTAATAAAATGGACTGTGACACCAAGGACACATATAGTCAATAACAAGAAAAGGTTGCAGTAATGGATATACACAATATGTAATTGATTAAGGAAGAATTATTTAACTGAAATAAAAAAAAAAAAAAAAAAAAAATGTGTGGCAGACATTTCTTAAAAAAAGGTTTTTTTGGACAGCTGGGCTTGAACTGGCTCACGGCCACCACACATCACCTTGGGGTCTAACATTTTGCATGCTTAACATTTTGAACTGTGCTTGTCTAAAGGCAGCTCTCCATCCAATGCTAGGAATGCCTACATGGAGTCCTGTTCGATGAAATCGTGCCTACTGCAGTTTTTAGTTTGTTTGGAGACATGTCCTCAACAGCATGATGCAACTTACAACTAACCATTCCCTGTAGGCCAACTTATGTTTGCATGAATTAATAAATTCACAAATTCCTGAGCATTCGTGTGCATTATTATGTTGGTATATAAACTTTAGGTCTATATTTTCTTTAATTCTTCTTTTTATTATCACATTATTCATTTTCCTCCCTCTTCCTCCAGCTGGCACAGAGCATATGACAGACTGCAGTAAAAGAAAAAAAATGCTTACCTGCCATGAAAGATTACTTGGCAGACAGCCACAGTTATCAGATGTAGACACACAAAACAATCAAGCATCTTGGATTGTTTGGTTCTGTTCAGTTTGAATTTATTTGAAGTTTTGCTGTGTCATTTAAACAGATGATCTGCTAAATTAGACTTATCGCTAAGTTTTCACATATAAGGAATTTTAATTGGTAATTCAGGGCAGAACAACATCGTATGAAAAGGAAAGAAAAAGCAAGTAATGCAGATGTTGTTAAACATATTGTAACTACAGTAAAGACATAAAATTAGCTGCCCATAGGCTCCCATGCTATATCCTACTGAGGGGAGATTGGGTAGACACCTGCGATACAGAATTAACAAGCTTCTTCATGAAGTGTAATCCAGGCAAGGAAAACCACATCTTCAAGAAAAAAAGTGGATCGTTACATGCAGCAGAGACAAATTGTCTTTGTCAGGATGGAGAAGTGGAATGAGACACCCAAGGGAAGGGATGGACCAAAAGCATCAATGGAGAGAGTGGTGCAGGCCATACATGCATCATAAGGCAATTCAGGCACCCTACCGACACGGAAGGAATTGGAAAAGCAGCAGTGATGGGTTTTAGGCCAAATTCACTGTGTCCTCAAAGACTGTGGACTATGTGGTCGATACAACACAGAGGGCAACAAGAAGTTGGCCTGTCGCTGAAGAAGAAGAGAATTCCAGGGAGTCTAGCTGCTTAAGCCGATTCCTAGATAGAAGAAGACCAGAAACCAAAAACACCACACAGCATCTGCCAACCCACATCAGATTGGTCACTGTCTACAGGTGGTCAACATACGTAGAATAACCATCAGGCTTTGACGAAATTCGTTTTAGCTAAAACAAGAACTTCCCCAGCAGTGCTAGCCTCAAGAAGGGGGTGTCAAAAGAGCTGAGATGAGATCTCTACACGCTGGAGTTCTTTTGGGCGCTCCACGTTGAGCGCCAGTTGTTAGATCCGAGTGTACCCCTGTTCAGGAGGTACTGGACCAGCCTTCCATTTTAAAGGGTTGGGTCCTTAAACCTACAAGATCTTAGTTTATTAGCGCTTTAAATAGAGACTGCTTAGGCTGTTAGCGAGGAGACTCGCCTACCTTCTCACTGCCTACGACCCAATGTCTACCCTTCTACCTCTGGCTTGGCACCTGACTTGAATAGCCCTTATATGAGATACAGCCACCAGCCATGCCTATTAATGACAGCTGTCCTCTTAATGATCTGATATTGTGATATGATAAGTTTTAGGGTGTTTATTTTGTAAGTCCTAAGGGACTGTTTCATTTTGGTATACTAGAGTAACCTTTAAGAACCTTTAAGATATTTTGCACACTTAACACCTAACTTTTTACTTCCCTCAAAGAATCATGAAGTCAGTGTCCACAACCTCAGTTTTAACTACAGTTAATAAGTATCAGAATCAGATTTAGAATCCTTTCATTGTCATTGCACAAGTGTTCAATGAAATTCTAGCAGCATCCGAGTATTTCACACAACATAAACTAGAATAAAAAGTACAAAGCAAGTAAGTAAAAAGTACAAGTCAAGTAGTGCAAAAGTAAGAATAAAAAAATAAAAATAAGTGCAGTTGTGCAGGTTGTAAGTATGGAAAAAAGATTTATTACAAAGATTTAGCAAGGGCAAAGCATAAAGCTCAAACTGATCTCAATCGCTATCAATAATATCAAGAATACCTGTTGATAAAGATTACAATTCAGTATATAATAAAGATCTAAACGAGCTGAGGCTGGTTGAAATACTAAATAATAAATTTCCACACGTACCACACAGAGTTTTCGATTTAGGCTTGCTTTATTCTACTGAAATCACTGAACACAAAGTAATGCATTTTAGGGGACC